>NC_088243.1:89475421-89617921 GCF_036934945.1 Oncorhynchus masou masou | reverse complement strand
GCATTGCATCACCTCTCCTGTGCTTGAAGGACAACTGGTCTCAGTCTCCTCAATCTCCTCTGTTTTCACACACACCTCCTTTGATGAAAAACATTTCACGATAAGTTTTTTTGTTTTGTTTTGCCTTTTGAAAATCTTCGTCGTTCAGCTTGATTGGGTTGGACTGTATGGTGCGATGAAAGAAACATACAGGAACTCAAATCCTTCTGTTCACCTGATTTAGAATTCCTCACAATCAAATGTAGACCGCATTATCTACCAAGAGAATTCTCTTCGATTATAATCCCAGCCGTATATATCCCCCCCAAGCAGACACATAGATGGCTCTGAACGAACTTTATTTAACTCTTTGCCAACTGGAAACCATTTATCCGGAGGCTGCATTCATTGTTGCTGGGGATTTTAACAAGGCTAATCTGAAAACAAGACTCCCTAAATTTTATCAGCATATCGATTGCGCAACCAGGGGTGGAAAAACCTTGGATCACTGTTACTCTAACTTCCGCGACGCATATAAGGCCCTGCCCCGCCCCCTTTCGGAAAAGCTGACCACGACTCCATTTTGTTGATACCTGCCTACAGACAAAAACTAAAACAAGAAGCTCCCACGCTGAGGTCTGTCCAAAGCTGGTCCGACCAAGCTGACTCCACACTCCAAGACTGCTTCCATCACGTGGACTGGGACATGTTTCGTATTGCGTCAGATAACAACATTGACGAATACGCTGATTCGGTGTGTGAGTTCATTAGAACACGTGTTGAAGATGTCGTTCCGATAGCAACGATTAAAACATTCCCTAACCAGAAACCGTGGATTGATGGCAGCATTCGCATGAAACTGAAAGCGCGAATCACTGCTTTTAATCAGGGCAAGGTGTCTGGTAACATGACCGAGTACAAACAGTGCAGCTATTCCCTCCACAAGGCTATCAAACAAGCTAAGCGTCAGTACAGAGACAAAGTAGAATCTCAATTCAACGGCTCAGACACAAGAGGCATGTGGCAGGGTCTACAGTCAATCACGGACTACAGGAAGAAATCCAGCCCAGTCACGGACCAGGATGTCTTGCTCCCAGGCAGACTAAATAACTTTTTTGCCTGCTTTGAGGACAATACAGTGCCACTGACACGGCCTGCAACGGAAACATGCGGTCTCTCCTTCACTGCAGCCGAGGTGAGTAAAACATTTAAACGTGTTAACCCTCGCAAGGCTGCAGGCCCAGACGGCATCCCGAGCCGCGCCCTCAGAGCATGCGCAGACCAGCTGGCTGGTGTGTTTACGGACATATTCAATCAATCCCTCCCTATACCAGTCTGGTGTTCCCACATGCTTCAAGAGGGCCACCATTGTTCCTGTTCCCAAGAAAGCTAAGGTAACTGAGCTAAACGACTACCGCCCCGTAGCACTCACTTCCGTCATCATGAAGTGCTTTGAGAGACTAGTCAAGGACCATATCACCTCCACCCTACCTGACACCCTAGACCCAATCCAATTTGCTTACCCCCCAAATAGGTCCACAGACGATGCAATCTCAACCACACTGCACACTGCCCTAACCCATCTGGACAAGAGGAATACCTATGTGAGAATGCTGTTCATCGACTACAGCTCGGCATTCAACACCATAGTACCCTCCTAGCTCATCATCAAGCTCGAGACCCTGGGTCTCGGCCCCGCCCTGTGCAACTGGGTACTGGACTTCCTGACGGGCCGCCCCCAGGTGGTGAGGGTAGGTAACAACATCTCCTCCCCGCTGATCCTCAACACTGGGGCCCCACAAGGGTGCGTTCTGAGCCCTCTCCTGTACTCCCTGTTCACCCACGACTGCGTGGCCACGCACGCCTCCAACTCAATCATCAAGTTTGCGGACGACACAACAGTGGTAGGCTTGATTACCAACAACGACGAGACGGCCTACAGGGAGGAGGTGAGGGCCCTCGGAGTGTGGTGTCAGGAAAATAACCTCACACTCAACGTCAACAAAACTAAGAAGATGATTGTGGACTTCAGGAAACAGCAGAGGGAACACCACCCTATCCACATTGATGGAACAGTAGTGGAGAGAGTAGCAAGTTTTAAGTTCCTCGGCATACACATCACAGACAAACTGAATTGGTCCACTCACACAGACAGCATCGTGAAGAAGGCGCAGCAGCGCCTCTTCAACCTCAGGAGGCTGAAGAAATTCGGCTTGTCACCAAAAGCACTCACAAACTTCTACAGATGCACAATCGAGAGCATCCTGGTGGGCTGTATCACCGCCTGGTACGACAACTGCGCGCCCTCAACCGTAAGGCTCTCCAGAGGGTAGTGATGTCTGCACAACGCATCACCGGGGGCAAACTACCTGCCCTCCTGGACACCTACACCACCCGAAGGCCATAAAGATCATCAAGGACATCAACAACCCGAGACACTGCCTGTTCACCCCGCTATTATCCAGAAGGCGAGGTCAGTACAGGTGCATCAAAGCTGGGACCGAGAGACTGAAAAACAGCTTCTATCTCAAGGCCATCAGACTGTTAAACAGCCACCACTAACATTGAGTGGCTGCTGCCAACACACTGACACAACTCCAGCCACTTTAATAATGGGAATTGATGGAAAATGATGTAAATATATCACTAGCCACTTTAAACAATGCTACCTTATATAATGTTATTTACCCTACATTATTCATCTCATATGCATACGTATATACTGTACTCTATATCATCGACTGCATCCTTATGTAATACATGTATCACTAGCCACTTTAACTATGCCACTTTGTTTACATACTCATCTCATATGTATATACTGTACTCGATACCATCTACTGTATCTTGCCTATGCTGCTCTGTACCATCACTCATTCATATATCCTTATGTACATATTCTTTATCCCCTTACACTGTGTATAAGACAGTAGTTTAGGAATTGTTAGTTAGATTACTTGTTGGTTATTACTGCATTGTCGGAACTAGAAGCACAAGCATTTCGCTACACTCGCATTAACATCTGCTAACCATGTGTATGTGACAAATAAAATTTGATTTGATTGGATTTTGATTTGATTTATTGATTTGATTGGTCACTGACTAAACAACGTTGAGCAGTTTTCTTCTTCTGACTGCCTTGGGACTCCCCTGGCCTTAACAATCTACTTACTTACAGCCCACAAAATGGTTCTCTGTAACGGATGGTTTTAAAAAGGCAGTGAAGTTAAAATACTGCATTCAAAACATACAGTAAAAGTAAAAGGCCTGACTTTAATTTTTTTTTAAATACTCAATTAAAAAAGTGACGAGAGTTACTACTTCCACCCTGCCCCCCCCCCCCCCTCGTCCAATCACTGCGGCGATACCTTGCCAACACTGTGTAAGTAGCCCTCTCATGATTGGATAAATAGGTCAGGAACTAACAATCTAATAATCTAATTATTTTACATAAATGATGTTCCTCCTGGCTTGGATTACCTCATTCTTAGCTCTTTTGTCAAACTGTGTTGTGTTACTGGTTTTTTGTCTTGTTTTTTTTGTCAAATCCTGTTGAACTCTTCTCCAACATAGTGATTTTTTATTTTATTTTATTATTTTTTTGATTTCACCTTTATTTAACCAGGTAGGCAAGTTGAGAACAAGTTCTCATTTGCAACTGCGACCTGGCCAAGATAAAGCAAAGCAGTTCGACACATACAACAACACAGAGTTACACATGGAGCAAACAATTATACAGTCAATAATACAGTAGAATAATAAGTCTATATACAATGTGAGGCCATGGTGGCGAAGTAAATACAAACATACAGTCAATAATACAGTAGAAAAAAAGAAAAAAAGTCTATATACAGTGAGTGTAAATGAGGTAAGATAAGGGAGTTACGGCAATAAATAGGCCATGGTGGTGAAGTAATTACAATATAGCAATTAAACACTGGAATGGTAGATGTGCAAGTAGAGATACTGGGGTGCAAAAGGAGCAAAATGAATAAATAAATACAGTATGGGGATGAGGTAGTTGGATGGGCTATTTACAGATGCGCTATGTACAGGTGTATTGATCTGTGAGCTGCTCTGACAGCTGGTGCTTAAAGTTAGTAAGGGAGATATGAGTCTCCAGCTTCAGTGATTTTTGCAGTTCGTTCCAGTCATGGGCAGCAGAGAACTGGAAGGAGAGGCGGCCAAAGGAAGAATTGGCTTTGGGGTTGACCAGTGAGATATACCTGCTGGAGCTCGTGCTACGGGTGGGTACTGCTATGGTGACCAGTGAGCTGAGATAAGACAGGGCTTTACCTAACAGAGACTTGTAGATGACCTGGAGCCAGTGGGTTTGGCGACGGATATGTAGTGAGGGCCAGCCAACGAGAGCATACAGGTTGCAGTGGTGGGTAGTATATGGGGCTTCGGTGACAAAACGGATGGCACTGTGATAGACTGCATCCAATTTGTTGAGTAGAGTGTTGGAGGCTATTTTGTAAATGACATCGCCGAAGTCGAGGATCAGTAGGATGGTCAGTTTTACGAGGGTAAGTTTGGCATGAGTGAAGGATGATTTGTTTTGTGAAATAGGAAGCCGATTCTAGATTTCATTTTGGATTTGAGATGTTTGATGTGAGTCTGGAAGAAAAGTTTACAGTCAAACCATACACCTAGGTATTTGTAGTTGTCCACATATTCTAAGTCAGAACCGTCCAGAGTAGTGAGGTTGGACAGGCAGGTGCGGGCAGTGATCGGTTGAAGAGCATGCATTTAGTTTTACTTGCATTTGAGAGCAGTTGGGGAGGCCACGGAAGGAGAGTTGTATGGCATTGAAGCTCATCTGGAGGTTAGTTAACACAGTGTCCAACGAAGGGCCAGAAGTATATAGAATGGTGTCGTCTGCGTAAAAGTGGATCAAAGAATCACCAGCAGCTAGAGCGACATCATTGATGTATACAGAGAAGAGAGTCGGCCAGTAATGTCTCTTATCGATGGCAGTTATGATATAGTTTAGGACCTTGAGCGTGGCTGAGTTGCACCCATGACCAGCTCGGAAACCAGATTTCATAATGGAGGAGGTATTGTGGGATTCAAAATGGTCGGTAATCTGTTTGTTAACTTGGTTTTCGAAGACCTTAGAAAGGCAGGGTAGGATAGATATAGGTCATGATGAGCAAGTCCTGTACTGAAGCCTCTGAATTCATAGCCTCATAGCCTCATTCAATCACTGCTGTGATCCGTTCGTAAACATGATATAGCTTAACATCCATAGTAAACATGACATAGCTTAACATCCATAGTAAACATGACATAGCTTAACATCCATAGTAAACATGATATAGCTTAACATCCATAGTAAACATGATATAGCTTAACATCCATAGTAAACATGATATAGCTTAACATCCGTTCGTAAACATGATATAGCTTAACATCCATAGTAAACATGATATAGCTCAACATCCATAGTAAACATGACATAGCTTAACATCCATAGTAAACATGATATAGCTTAACATCCATAGTAAACATGATGTAGCTTAACATCCATAGTAAACATGATATAGCTTAACATCCATAGTAAACATGACATGCAAGAAAATGTATTTAGACTTTTTATTTAATCTTTATTTAAACAGGAAAAGCTTATTGAGACCCCGAGTCTCATTTTCAAAGGAGACCTGGCCAAGAAGGCAGCAACAATCAATACATGACATTATTAAAACATACAACAGTACTATTCAACAACATGATCCAGCCTAAAAAAAGGCATTTCCCCTCCTCTGTAACAGAGCCTCCCATCAATATTTAAAATTCATTCAGTGTCACTAACATATCTAGATGAAGCAGGGATTGTAGACTATTATATTCAGAGGCACTAACATATCTAGATGAAGCAGGGATTGTAGACTATTCCACTCAGGGTCACTAACATATCTAGATGAAGCAGGGATTGTAGATTATTCCACTCAGTAGCACTAACATATCTAGATGAAGCAGGGATTGTAGATTATATCTAGATGAAGCAGGGATTGTAGATTATATCTAGATGAAGCAGGGATTGTAGATTATATCTAGATGAAGCAGGGATTGTAGATTATATCTAGATGAAGCAGGGATTGTAGATTATATCTAGATGAAGCAGGGATTGTAGATTATATCTAGATGAAGCAGGGATTGTAGATTATATCTAGATGAAGCAGGGAT
The DNA here is from genome assembly GCF_036934945.1 of Oncorhynchus masou masou. Classification (NCBI taxonomy): domain Eukaryota; kingdom Metazoa; phylum Chordata; class Actinopteri; order Salmoniformes; family Salmonidae; genus Oncorhynchus; species Oncorhynchus masou. Next base: position 89,611,753 of record NC_088243.1, on the reverse strand, counting down.
TGTAGATTATATCTAGATGAAGCAGGGATTGTAGATTATATCTAGATGAAGCAGGGATTGTAGATTATATCTAGATGAAGCAGGGATTGTAGATTATATCTAGATGAAACAGGGATTGTAGATTATATCTAGATGAAGCAGGGATTATAGATTATATCTAGATGAAGCAGGGATTGTAGATTATATCTAGATGAAGCAGGGATTGTAGATTATATCTAGATGAAGCAGGGATTGTAGATTATATCTAGATGAAGCAGGGATTGTAGATTATATCTAGATGAAGCAGGGATTGTAGACTATTCCACTCAGTGTCACTAACATACCTTAAGGGAACATTTCGACAATCACCGTATAGTTAGTGAGAAAGTCCCTATTGGAACTGTACGGTCCCTTACTAGACGTCCGAAAACATTTTAGAAATTCGGGGACGGCGTCGGGCCGAGCGGTAGGGCCAGACCTACCGGGAAGTCATCAAATGAACTTTGTCGGACATTCGGTTTTCGTTTAATAAAATAAACAAATTTTAGCCCATTTTTGCGCAATGCCGGAATATCCCACAAGAGGGCATAAGCAATCATATTGCTATTGGACAAAACATCACGAATCACGACGTGCCATATCTCGGAAACCGAAAATATTTCGAAGCCGAAACTTGGTGAGCGTAGGTTTGGCATTATGGGAAGATGGCCCCGAACAAGATGGCGTCTAGGCCTCAACGGTTTTTGAGTTATGGCCATATTTCTGGGATTAAAGGTCCAAAATGAAAATAGAGAAAAGATTTTTTCACTTCACGTCAAAGTCAAGGAGCCTCCGGTGTCAATAAAAAAAAAAATCGGCCATTTATCTATCGTCATTTACGAGAAATCGTACGTTGACCAGATCGTGATGTTCAGATATAGGTGTTTTTTTTTTTTCAACGGTTACAGATCCAGTTGCAGGGTGTTCATACGAGTATTTTTAAAATGTGCTGCGGAGCTCTGCGACATTTCTGTGATTTTCTATGATTTTCTGAAATAACACACACTCACTAAACCCTCCGTAAATAACTCAGTTCTTAACGTAAAGACTTAAAACTCAGGATTCTGTAAAGGCATACCCCAATGAGGATATGAGTTTATTTATAGCTTCCTGTGCCAACCGGAAGTGCCATAATTGGCGTCTCAGGGGCTGTTTGGAAGGGTTAAAAAAATCAGATCTGTCCAAAACTTCATATGTGTGATTAGACAACACCCATGAACTGTAAATCAGTCATTTTTCCCAACAGATGTCAAAGAAAAGCTCTCACACACACACACACAGCAAGGATGGAGTGACAAAGCGTGGTGTTTAAAGACACAGAGAGCAGGCAATGGCATAAACATAATCCCAAGGCAGGGCCGAGTCCAACGAGGTGCCCCTCTTGACCGTAGCTCGCTCGGTCTGAGCGCAGCGACCATGAGAAAAATAGGCCCACAATGAAGCCTGCACCACAATGTTATTTGATTTTGGGTGACAGCGGCGGAACCGTTAGGTTTAGAAGGACAATTCAAACACAGGACTGTTCCTAAGGTCCTCCCGATCTGTGCAAGCCTAACCTTGACTGTGTGGCATTAACCTTTCACAGTTAAAAGAAGGTGTTTACAAAAAAACAGTGTGCATTGACTTCTCTCCCCATAGGAATACATTGCCTGCTCCCCTAAATACAACCTGGGGTCTTTATGGGTTATGAATGCTGTATGAACCTGTCTTCTATGACATTCCATCAGACCACTATGAGGTCTACCTGTGTCGATTCTAAGCTTCCTGGAGCAACCGGAAGTGGTTAGATTGACCCAAAAGGTATTTGGATGTACATCACCTCGAAAGGTGCCGAGGCCTCTGCATTATTCAACCCTGTGTAGGTCAGTCAATTCTCAACTTAAAGACTTAAAACTCAGGATTCCCTAGGTTTCTATGTCAGTCAAGACATGTGTGTATTTATAGCTTCCTGTGCCAACCGGAAGTGCCATAATTGGTGTCTCAGGGGCTGTTTGGAAGGGTTAAAAAAATCAGATCTGTCCAAAACTTCATCTGTGTGATTAGACAACCCCCATGAACTGTAAATCAGTCATTTTTCCCAACAGATGTCAAAGAAAAGCTCTCACACACACACACAGCAAGGATGGAGTGACAAAGCGTGGTGTTTAAAGACACAGAGAGCAGGCAATGGCATAAACATAATCCCAAGGCCGTGCCGAGTCCAACGAGGTGCCCCTCTTGACCGTAGCTCGCTCGGTCTGAGCGCAGCGACCATGAGAAAAATAGGCCCACAATGATGCCTGCACCACAATGTCATTGGATTTTGGGTGACAGCGGCGGAACCGTTAGGTTTAGAAGGACAATTCAAACACAGGACTGTTCCTAAGGTCCTCCCGATCTGTGCAAGCCTAACCTTGACTGTGTGGCATTAACCTTTCACAGTTAAAAGAAGGTGTTTACATAAAAACAGTGTGCATTGACTTCTCTCCCCATAGGAATACATTGCCTGCTCCCCTAAATACAACCTGGGGTCTTTATGGGTTATGAATGCTGTATGAACCTGTCTTCTATGACATTCCATAAGACCACTATGAGGTCTACCTGTGTCGATTCTAAGCTTCCTGGAGCAACCGGAAGTGGTTAAATTGACCCAAAAGGTATTTGGATGTACATCACCTCGAAAGGTGCCAAGGCCTCTGCATTATTCAACCCTGTGTAGATCAGTCAATTCTCAACTTAAAGACTTAAAACTCAGGATTCCCTAGGTTTCTATGTCAGTCAAGACATGTGTGTATTTATAGCTTCCTGTGCCAACCGGAAGTGCCATAATTGGTGACTCAGGGGCTGTTTGGAAGGGTTAAAAAATCAGATCTGTCCAAAACTTCATCTGTGTGATTAGACAACCCCCATGAACTGTAAATCAGTCATTTTTCCCAACAGATGTCAAAGAAAAGCTCTCACACACACACACAGCAAGGATGGAGTGACAAAGCGTGGTGTTTAAAGACACAGAGAGCAGGCAATGGCATAAACATAATCCCAAGGCCGTGCCGAGTCCAACGAGGTGCCCCTCTTGACCGTAGCTCGCTCGGTCTGAGCGCAGCGACCATGAGAAAAATAGGCCCACAATGATGCCTGCACCACAATGTCATTGGATTTTGGGTGACAGCGGCGGAACCGTTAGGTTTAGAAGGACAATTCAAACACAGGACTGTTCCTAAGGTCCTCCCGATCTGTGCAAGCCTAACCTTGACTGTGTGGCATTAACCTTTCACAGTTAAAAGAAGGTGTTTACAAAAAAACAGTGTGCATTGACTTCTCTCCCCATAGGAATACATTGCCTGCTCCCCTAAATACAACCTGGAGTCTATATGGGTTATGAATGCTGTATGAACCTGTCTTCTATGACATTCCATCAGACCACTATGAGGTCTACCTGTGTCGATTCTAAGCTTCCTGGAGCAACCGGAAGTGGTTAGATTGACCCAAAAGGTATTTGGATGTACATCACCTCGAAAGGTGCCGAGGCCTCTGCATTATTCAACCCTGTGTAGATCAGTCAATTCTCAACTTAAAGGCTTAAAACTCAGGATTCCCTAGGTTTCTATGTCAGTCAAGACATGTGTGTATTTATAGCTTCCTGTGCCAACCGGAAGTGCCATAATTGGTGACTCAGGGGCTGTTTGGAAGGGTTAAAAAAATCAGATCTGTCCAAAACTTCATATGTGTGATTAGACAACCCCCATGAACTGTAAATCAGTCATTTTTCCCATAAAAATTCAAAGGAAAAATAAATCACACAGATACACAACTTGGATGGAGGGACGTATTGGGGTGTGTAGAGACTGACAGTGCCTCCAATAGTTAGCTTTGTTCGAGCTAAAAAAGAACCGTCAGACCTAGAGTTCCGAAACTTTAGAATCCTGTTCTAGACCTCAGGTAGATAGTGCGTGGTGAGTTACGGCGCTCTAGGATGTTCTCGGACCGAGAAACAGCGTCGAACATTTGCAATGACTTCAATTCATTTTGACCATTACGAAAATGGCGACATTTAGAAATGTCCCAGAGACACAAGACTAGGTGCATTGTGACCGTCTCGGCCCATAGAGACAGAACCCAACATCTCGGTCCGATAGCTCATTCAAGGACCCCGTAGCAAGGCATTGAAAAAAGTGGATTTTCAGCACCAATTAGGCTTTTACTCGGACACCAAATGACCTATCGGGCCGAAACTCGGGATTCGGGGTCGCCTCACATAGGACTACACATAATGTCCGAACTGGCCCCGCAGCTAGAAAGTAACTATGTGTTTTATGGTTTTTTAATGTTTTGTACCGAAGGCCTTGTGAATTTTGGGCCAGCTCTGAAGTATGTTATACTTGGCTCCTAAATGAGTTGGGAAAAGTGGGTTTGGTGTCAGTTTGTATCAGTTTGGTGTCAGAATGATATCAAATTGACTGATGGACGGTGACTTGCAGGTGACTCTTGTCCATTAGCAATATGTTTAAGCGGTGAGGTACCATCACCAAAAGCGACATTCTGAAATCAACCCAAACGAGCGATGGAGAGATACCAGTATCACTGCCCAGACATCCCGAGGTCATCGGGCCAGTCAATTTGGCATTCCTGCATGATTTTATGGCATGACAAATTGGTGATGGTGAATGCCCAGTTAACCATATGGCAAATGCACAGTGACTTTGAAAGAGTGAGAAAAATCACCAAATGGACATTCTGGAATCAACCCTAACGAGTGATGGAGAGGTACCAGAATCACTGCCAAGCCATCCCGAGTTCATCGGGCCAGTCAATTTGGCATTCCTGCACAAATTTTCAGTGACTTTGCAAAAGTCAGAAAACATTTGCAATATGTTTTAACAGTGAGGTACCATCACCAAAAGCGACATTCTGAAATCAACCCAAACGAGCGATGGAGAGGTACCAAAATCACTGCCCAGCCATCCTGAGGTCATCGGGCCAGTCAATTTGGCATTCCTGCATGATTTTTATGGCATGACAAATTGGTGATGGTGACTGCCCAGTTAACCATATGGCAAATGCACAGTGACTTTGCAAAAGTGAGAAAACATGACCAAATGGACATTCTGAAATCAACCCTAACGAGTGATGGAGAGGTACCAGAATCACTGCCAAGCCATCCCGACTTCATCGGGCCAGTCAATTTGGCATTCCTGCCAAAATTTTCAGTGACTTTGCAAAAGTAAGGAACATTTGCAATATGTTTTAACAGTGAGGTACCATCACCAAAAGCGACATTCTGAAATCAACCCAAATGAGCCATGGAGAGGTACCAGTATCACTGCCCAGCCATCCCGAGGTCATCGGGCCAGTCAATTTGGCATTCCTGCAAAAATTTTCAGTGACTTTGCAAAAGTAAGGAACATTTGCAATATGTTTTAACAGTGAGGTACCATCACCAAAAGCGACATTCTGAAATCAACCCAAACGAGCCATGGAGAGGTACCAGTATCACTGCCCAGCCATCCCGAGGTCATCGGGCCAGTCAATTTGGCATTCCTGCAAAAATTTTCAGTGACTTTGCAAAAGTAAGGAACATTTGCAATATGTTTTAACAGTGAGGTACCATCACCAAAAGCGACATTCTGAAATCAACCCAAACGAGCCATGGAGAGGTACCAGTATCACTGCCCAGACATCCCTATGTCATCGGGCCAGTCAATTTGGCATTCCTGCATGATTTTTATGGCATGACAAATTGGTGATGGTGACTGCCCAGTTAACCATATGGCAAATGCACAGTGACTTTGCAAAAGTGAGAAAACATGACCAAATGGACATTCTGAAATCAACACAAACAATGGCATCACCATAGTGTCCAGACTATGCCGAGTCCAACGAGGTGCCCCGCTTGACCGTAGCTCGCTCGGTCTGAGCGCGGCGACCATGAGAAAAATAGGCCCAATATGAAGCCTTCACCAGTACGTCATTTGATTTTGGGTGACAGCGGCGGAACCGTTAGGTTTAGAAAGACAATTCAACCACAGGACTGTTCCTAAGGTCCTCCTGATCTGTCCAAGCCTATCCTTGACCGTGTGACATTAACCCTTCACAGTCAAAAGAAGGTGTTTACATAAAAACAGTGTTCATTGACTTCTCTCCCCATAGGAATATATTGGCTGCTCCACTAAATACAACCTGGAGTCTATATGGGTTATGAATGTTGTATGAACCTGTCTTTGGTACCAGTCCATCAGACCACTATAAGGTCTACCTGTGTCGATTCTAAGCTTCCTGGACCAACCGGAAGTGGTTCAAATCGCCCTAAAAGTGTATACCCATACACTGCCTGCAATTTGATGGACATAGTGCATTGAACCCTGTGTAAATCAGTCAGTTTTCATGGTAAAGACTTAAAACTCAGGATTCTCTAATGGAATAGCCCAATGAGGATGTATGTTGAGTTACAGCTTCCTGTGCCAACCGGAAGTGCCATAATTGGTGTCTCATGGGCTGTTTGGAGGGGTTAAAAATATCAGATCTTTCCAAAACTTCATCTGTGTGATTAGACAACCCCCATGAACTGTAAATCAGTCATTTTTCCCAACAGATGTCAAAGAAAAGCTCTCACACACACACACAGCAAGGATGGAGTGACAAAGCGTGGTGTTTAAAGACACAGAGAGCAGGCAATGGCATAAACATAATCCCAAGGCCGTGCCGAGTCCAACGAGGTGCCCCTCTTGACCGTAGCTCGCTCGGTCTGAGCGCAGCGACCATGAGAAAAATAGGCCCACAATGATGCCTGCACCACAATGTCATTGGATTTTGGGTGACAGCGGCGGAACCGTTAGGTTTAGAAGGACAATTCAAACACAGGACTGTTCCTAAGGTCCTCCCGATCTGTGCAAGCCTAACCTTGACTGTGTGGCATTAACCTTTCACAGTTAAAAGAAGGTGTTTACATAAAAACAGTGTGCATTGACTTCTCTCCCCATAGGAATACATTGCCTGCTCCCCTAAATACAACCTGGGGTCTTTATGGGTTATGAATGCTGTATGAACCTGTCTTCTATGACATTCCATCAGACCACTATGAGGTCTACCTGTGTCGATTCTAAGCTTCCTGGAGCAACCGGAAGTGGTTAAATTGACCCAAAAGGTATTTGGATGTACATCACCTCGAAAGGTGCCGAGGCCTCTGCATTATTCAACCCTGTGTAGATCAGTCAATTCTCAACTTAAAGACTTAAAACTCAGGATTCCCTAGGTTTCTATGTCAGTCAAGACATGTGTGTATTTATAGCTTCCTGTGCCAACCGGAAGTGCCATAATTGGTGTCTCAGGGGCTGTTTGGAAGGGTTAAAAAATCAGATCTGTCCAAAACTTCATATGTGTGATTAGACAACCCCCATGAACTGTAAATCAGTCATTTTTCCCATAAAAATTCAAAGGAAAAATAAATCACACAGATACACAACTTGGATGGAGGGACGTATTGGGGTGTGTAGAGACTGACAGTGTCTCCAATAGTTAGCTTTGTTCGAGCTAAAAAAGAACCGTCAGACCTAGAGTTCCGAAACTTTAGAATCCTGTTCTAGACCTCAGGTAGATAGTGCGTGGTGAGTTACGGCGCTCTAGAATGTTCTCGGACCGAGAAACAGCGTCGAACATTTGCAATGACTTCAATTCATTTTGACCATTACGAAAATGGCGACATTTAGAAATGTCCCAGAGACACAAGACTAGGTGCATTGTGACCGTCTCGGCCCATAGAGACAGAACCCAACATCTCGGTCCGATAGCTCATTCAAGGACCCCGTAGCAAGGCATGGAAAAAAGTGGATTTTCAGCACCAATTAGGCTTTTACTCGGACACCAAATGACCTATCGAGCCGAAACTCGGGATTCGGGGTCGCCTCACATAGGACTACACATAATGTCCGAACTGGCCCCGCAGCTAGAAAGTAACTATGTGTTTTATGGTTTTTTAATGTTTTGTACCGAAGGCCTTGTGAATTTTGGGCCAGCTCTGAAGTATGTTATACTTGGCTCCTAAATGAGTTGGGAAAAGTGGGTTTGGTGTCAGTTTGTATCAGTTTGGTGTCAGAATGATATCAAATTGACTGATGGACGGTGACTTGCAGGTGACTCTTGTCCATTAGCAATATGTTTAAGCGGTGAGGTACCATCACCAAAAGCGACATTCTGGAATCAACCCTAACGAGCGATGGAGAGGTACCAGAATCACTGCCAAGCCATCCCGACTTCATCGGGCCAGTCAATTTGGCATTCCTGCAAAAATTTTCAGTGACTTTGCAAAAGTAAGGAACATTTGCAATATGTTTTAACAGTGAGGTACCATCACCAAAAGCGACATTCTGAAATCAACCCAAACGAGCCATGGAGAGGTACCAGTATCACTGCCCAGCCATCCCGAGGTCATCGGGCCAGTCAATTTGGCATTCCTGCATGATTTTTATAGCATGACATATTGGTGATGGTGACTGCCCAGTTAACCATATGGCAACTGCACAGTGACTTTGAAAGAGTGAGAAAAATCAGCAAATGGACATTCTGGAATCAACCCTAACGAGCGATGGAGAGGTACCAGAATCACTGCCAAGCCATCCCGACTTCATCGGGCCAGTCAATTTGGCATTCCTGCAAAAATTTTCAGTGACTTTGCAAAAGTAAGGAACATTTGCAATATGTTTTAACAGTGAGGTACCATCACCAAAAGCGACATTCTGAAATCAACCCAAAAGAGCCATGGAGAGGTACCAGTATCACTGCCCAGCCATCCCGAGGTCATCGGGCCAGTCAATTTGGCATTCCTGCATGATTTTTATAGCATGACATATTGGTGATGGTGACTGCCCAGTTAACCATATGGCAACTGCACAGTGACTTTGAAAGAGTGAGAAAAATCACCAAATGGACATTCTGGAATCAACCCTAACGAGTGATGGAGAGGTACCATGATCACTGCCCAGACATCCCGAGGTCATCGGGCCAGTCAATTTGGCATTCCTGCAAAAATTTTCAGTGACTTTGCAAAAGTAAGGAACATTTGCAATATGTTTTAACAGTGAGGTACCATCACCAAAAGCGACATTCTGAAATCAACCCAAAAGAGCCATGGAGAGGTACCAGTATCACTGCCCAGCCATCCCGAGGTCATCGGGCCAGTCAATTTGGCATTCCTGCATGATTTTTATGGCATGACAAATTGGTGATGGTGACTGCCCAGTTAACCATATGGCAAATGCACAGTGACTTTGCAAAAGTGAGAAAACATGACCAAATGGACATTCTGAAATCAACACAAACAATGGCATGACCATAGTGTCCAGACTGTGCCGAGTCCAACGAGGTGCCCCGCTTGACCGTAGCTCGCTCGGTCTGAGCGCGGCGACCATGAGAAAAATAGGCCCAATATGAAGCCTTCACCAGTACGTCATTTGATTTTGGGTGACAGCGGCGGAACCGTTAGGTTTAGAAAGACAATTCAACCACAGGACTGTTCCTAAGGTCCTCCTGATCTGTCCAAGCCTATCCTTGACCGTGTGACATTAACCCTTCACAGTCAAAAGAAGGTGTTTACATAAAAACAGTGTTCATTGACTTCTCTCCCCATAGGAATATATTGGCTGCTCCACTAAATACAACCTGGAGTCTATATGGGTTATGAATGTTGTATGAACCTGTCTTTGGTACCAGTCCATCAGACCACTATAAGGTCTACCTGTGTCGATTCTAAGCTTCCTGGACCAACCGGAAGTGGTTCAAATCGCCCTAAAAGTGTATACCCATACACTGCCTGCAATTTGATGGACATAGTGCATTGAACCCTGTGTAAATCAGTCAGTTTTCATGGTAAAGACTTAAAACTCAGGATTCTCTAATGGAATAGCCCAATGAGGATGTATGTTGAGTTATAGCTTCCTGTGCCAACCGGAAGTGCCATAATTGGTGTCTCATGGGCTGTTTGGAGGGGTTAAAAATATCAGATCTTTCCAAAACTTCATATATATGATTAGGCAACCCCCATGAACTGTAAATCAGTCATTTTTCCCATAAAAATTCAAAGGAAAACTAAATCACACAGATACACAACATGGATGGAGGGACGTATCATTGGGGTGCGTAGAGACTGACAGTGCCTCCAATAGTTAGCTTTGAATGATATCAAATTGACTGATGGACGGTGACTTGCAGGTGACTCTTGTCCATTAGCAATATGTTTAAGCGGTGAGGTACCATCACCAAAAGCGACATTCTGAAATCAACCCAAAAGAGCGATGGAGAGGTACCAGTATCACTGCCCAGACATCCCTATGTCATCGGGCCAGTCAATTTGGCATTCCTGCATGATTTTTATGGCATGACAAATTGGTAATGGTGACTGCCCAGTTAACCATATGGCAAATGCACAGTGACTTTGAAAGAGTGAGAAAAATCACCAAATGGACATTCTGGAATCAACCCTAACGAGCGATGGAGAGGTACCAGAATCACTGCCAAGCCATCCCGAGTTCATCGGGCCAGTCAATTTGGCATTCCTGCACAAATTTTCAGTGACTTTGCAAAAGTAAGGAACATTTGCAATATGTTTAAGCGGTGAGGTACCATCACCAAAAGCGACATTCTGAAATCAACCCAAACGAGCGATGAAGAGGTACCAAAATCACTGCCCAGCCATCCCTATGTCATCGGGCCAGTCAATTTGGCATTCCTGCATGATTTTTATGGCATGACAAATTGGTGATGGTGACTGCCCAGTTAACCATATGGCAAATGCACAGTGACTTTGCAAAAGTGAGAAAACATGACCAAATGGACATTCTGAAATCAACCCTAACGAGTGATGGAGAGGTACCAGAATCACTGCCAAGCCATCCCGAGTTCATCGGGCCAGTCAATTTGGCATTCCTGCACAAATTTTCAGTGACTTTGCAAAAGTAAGGAACATTTGCAATATGTTTTAACAGTGAGGTACCATCACCAAAAGCGACATTCTGAAATCAACCCAAACGAGCCATGGAGAGGTACCAGTATCACTGCCCAGCCATCCCGAGGTCATCGGGCCAGTCAATTTGGCATTCCTGCAAAAATTTTCAGTGACTTTGCAAAAGTAAGGAACATTTGCAATATGTTTAAGCGGTGAGGTACCATCACCAAAAGCGACATTCTGAAATCAACCCAAACGAGCGATGGAGAGGTACCAAAATCACTGCCCAGCCATCCCTATGTCATCGGGCCAGTCAATTTGGCATTCCTGCAAAAATTTTCAGTGACTTTGCAAAAGTAAGGAACATTTGCAATATGTTTTAACAGTGAGGTACCATCACCAAAAGCGACATTCTGAAATAACCCAAACGAGCGATGGAGAGGTACCAAAATCACTGCCCAGCCATCCTGAGGTCATCGGGCCAGTCAATTTGGCATTCCTGCATGATTTTTATGGCATGACAAATTGGTGATGGTGACTGCCCAGTTAACCATATGGCAAATGCACAGTGACTTTGAAAGAGTGAGAAAAATCACCAAATGGACATTCTGAAATCAGCCCAAACGAGCGATGGAGAGGTACCAGTATCACTGCCCAGCCATCCCGAGGTCATCGGGCCAGTCAATTTGGCATTCCTGCGTGATTTTTATAGCATGACAAATTGGTAATGGTGACTGCCCAGTTAACCATATGGCAAATGCACAGTGACTTTGAAAGAGTGAGAAAAATCACCAAATGGACATTCTGGAATCGACCCTAACGAGTGATGGAGAGGTACCAGAATCACTGCCAAGCCATCCCGAGTTCATCGGGCCAGTCAATTTGGCATTCCTGCAAAAATTTTCAGTGACTTTGCAAAAGTAAGGAACATTTGCAATATGTTTTAACAGTGAGGTACCATCACCAAAAGCGACATTCTGAAATCAACCCAAACGAGCCATGGAGAGGTACCAGTATCACTGCCCAGCCATCCCGAGGTCATCGGGCCAGTCAATTTGGCATTCCTGCATGATTTTTATGGCATGACAAATTGGTGATGGTGACTGCCCAGTTAACCATATGGCAAATGCACAGTGACTTTGAAAGAGTGAGAAAAATCACCAAATGGACATTCTGAAATCAGCCCAAACGAGCGATGGAGAGGTACCAGTATCACTGCCCAGCCATCCCGAGGTCATCGGGCCAGTCAATTTGGCATTCCTGCGTGATTTTTATAGCATGACAAATTGGTAATGGTGACTGCCCAGTTAACCATATGGCAAATGCACAGTGACTTTGAAAGAGTGAGAAAAATCACCAAATGGACATTCTGGAATCGACCCTAACGAGTGATGGAGAGGTACCAGAATCACTGCCAAGCCATCCCGAGTTCATCGGGCCAGTCAATTTGGCATTCCTGCAAAAATTTTCAGTGACTTTGCAAAAGTAAGGAACATTTGCAATATGTTTTAACAGTGAGGTACCATCACCAAAAGCGACATTCTGAAATCAACCCAAACGAGCCATGGAGAGGTACCAGAATCACTGCCCAGCCATCCCGAGGTCATCGGGACAGTCAATTTGGCATTCCTGCAAAAATTTTCAGTGACTTTGCAAAAGTAAGGAACATTTGCAATATGTTTTAACAGTGAGGTACCATCACCAAAAGCGACATTCTGAAATCAACCCAAACGAGCCATGGAGAGGTACCAGTATCACTGCCCAGCCATCCCGAGGTCATCGGGCCAGTCAATTTGGCATTCCTGCATGATTTTTATAGCATGACAAATTGGTGATGGTGACTGCCCAGTTAACCATATGGCAAATGCACAGTGACTTTGAAAGAGTGAGAAAATCACCAAATGGACATTCTGGAATCAACCCTAACGAGCGATGGAGAGGTACCAGAATCACTGCCAAGCCATCCCGACTTCATCGGGCCAGTCAATTTGGCATTCCTGCAAAAATTTTCAGTGACTTTGCAAAAGTAAGGAACATTTGCAATATGTTTTAACAGTGAGGTACCATCACCAAAAGCGACATTCTGAAATCAACCCAAACGAGCGATGGAGAGGTACCAAAATCACTGCCCAGCCATCCTGAGGTCATCGGGCCAGTCAATTTGGCATTCCTGCATGATTTTTATGGCATGACAAATTGGTGATGGTGACTGCCCAGTTAACCATATGGCAAATGCACAGTGACTTTGCAAAAGTGAGAAAACATAAACAAATGGACATGATGAAATCAACACCACGAGTGATTGAAAGGAACAACAATCACTGCCCGGCCATCCCGAGTTCATCAGGCCAGTCAATTTTGCATTTCTGAAGGATTTTTGAGCATGTCAAATTTCTTATGACATTTGGCCCCCACAAAACATATGCCTTATGCACAAGCAAAAAAAAAAAAAAAAAACATTATGATAATAAAATATGACTAAAGTATGTTGATACAGTTCTTATACTTGTGTAACTGACACAAAATTCGAAATTTTTTCGAAAAACGGTCCAGAAAGCACTTTTTTAGGGGTGTGTGAAGTTTTTTATGAAATTTAATAATTTTTGACTTTTGACTTCTGACTTCCTATGAAATCATATTGCAGATGGACAAAACACATGCAATATGCGCAAGTAAAAAAAAAAAAAAATTATGATAATAAAATATGACTAAAGTATGTTGATACAGTTCTTATACGTGTGTAACTGACACAAAATGCGAAAAAATTTCGAAAAACGGTCCAGAAAGCACTTTTTTAGGGGTGTGTGAAGTTTTTTATGAAATTTTATAATTTTTGACTTTTGACTTCTGACTTCCTATGAAATCATATTGCAAATGGACAAAACATATGCAATATGCGCAAGTAAAAAAATTAAAAAAATTATGTTAATAAAATTGGACAAAAGTATTTTCATACAGTTCTTATACATGTGTAATTGTCAAAAAAAGCGAAAGAATTTCGAAAAACGGTCCAGAAAGCACTTTTTTAAGGGGTGATACGTTTTTTTCAAAAATTCGTTTTTTCAAAATTTGGCTTTTGGATGTTGACTTGGAGTCCAATACCAATATGAAAAACCATGGTGGAGTGCAATCGCCACCTGTTGGATTTTTGAAGTGTTACAACTGGCAATACCCATATGGCAATAGAAGTAAACTTTGCATGAATCAACGCCGCTTTGGGTGGTATTGGCCAATGTGTGCATGGTTTGGCCTATGCCAATAACTTGCCATTCATTTTTGTCCACTACGGGGGTGAAATCCCTTACATATCTAGATGAAGCAGGGATTGTAATTATTCCATTCAGTGGCACTAACATAACTAGATGAACCTTGGATTGTAGATGATTCCATGAGTCTGGTGCACAAGAAGAGAAGGCAGTCTTGCCTAATACTGTGAATGTCCTAGGGACTTTAAGTAGCAACCACCTAGCAGACTGGGTACGGTAACTGCTGGTGGTGAAGGAGACCAGGCTACAGATGTTAAGAAGGCCGTAATCTCGCCACAGTTTTGGGATGGGGCTGGAGAAATGTAACTACTCTGAAATCCATAGACGATACTATGGATGCAAGGATTGGCCATTCATGATATCGAAATTATAGTCTTAAACATGTTTTGAGTCTAGCTAAAGTTAGCAAACAGAACAATTATTTGATTTCCTCCCCAGTGCAACACAGTAGTATGTTAGCCAGCAATACACAATATGTGATTCAGTAGAAAAACTAAAGTTAGCAAGCCAGCTAGGTGGCTTGCAGGAAAAATAACTTTACATCATTTAGTTAGGCAGTGTATTTGGCAACTGCCATCTTGATGCTAGTATCGACTGTAGCGGATCTTCTCGCTAAATACAACTCTTTGTTTTGAATCCTCTTTGTTATATTCCGGATTAAACATTTATGGTTGAATGTCACCATGTAGCTAATAGATACTCCATGGTCGAATTCGTGTTGATGAGAGAAATCACTTGCATCTGGTCAGTTCTTTCTGTTTTGCCCAAAATGATTGTTGTTAGTGTCCTCCTTGGGGAAGGGACAGGGGGGGGGGCAGAGCACACAGCACCGCCCAACACAAGTTGTGGTCTTACAGAGACTGGAATGTGTCCTCTTGTATGTGTGACTCGATTCGGTCTGATGTAGAAACATGAAATGGTGTTTTTAATTTTTTTTTTTTAACATTTGATAAAACTAGAGACTCAGAGCGAGAAAATAGTATATCATACGCTGCAGTTGAGGAACAATGGGAAAGTAATTCTGCTTTGAAAGTTGATGAACTTGTAAACTCACTTTTGAATAAATGGCCCTTGAATGTTTTGGTACCTACTGGAGAGCTCTTCTTTATACACACCCATTCAGAATAGTTCACACACTTTTAAACCTCAGTCCCACCTTTCACTTCGTGGATTCACATGTGAGACCATGTGCTAAACAGAATGAGTATGCTACTGTACAACCAAAGATTTCAAGACTAAAGGCTACAGACCCGTTTAATTTTTTACTTTTTTATTTAACCTTTATTTATCTAGGCAAGTCAGTTAAGAACAAATTCTTATTTTCAATGACGGCCTAGGAACAGTGGGTTAACTGCCTTTTCAGGTGCAGAACAACAGATTTGTACCTTGTCAGCTCCGGGATTCGAACTTGCAACCTTTCGGAACAGCAATAGTTTTTCATAATTACAGACGGCGTACAATTCTGTTATTAATTAAGGAACATGAAAGTTCACATTTTCAAGAAGTTATTTAAAAAAAATGTTTTCTTTGGTATCCATTTGTTAGTAATTACTATCTTGTCTCATCGCTACAACTCCCGTACGAACTCGGGAGAGATGGTCGAAAGCCACTCGTCCTCCGAAACACAACCCAACCAAGCCGCACTGTTACTTAACACAGCGCGCCTCCAACCCGGAAGCCAGCCGCACCAATGTGTCGGAGGAAACACGGTGCACCTGGCGACCTTGGTTAGCGTGCACTGCGCCCGGCCTGCCACAGGAGTCGCTGGTGCACGATGAGACAAGGATATCCCTTCCGGCCAAACCCTCCCTAACCTGGACGATGCTAGGCCAATTGATTCTCTGGTGGCACAGCTGGCGCTGCGATGCAGTGCCCTAGACAACTCCACCACCCGGGAAGGACTCAAGAAGGCTTTTCTGAAAAAAAAACGCATTTTGATATAAAAAAAAAAAACTTTTCTCCTGTGAAGTAGTGATGCGCGACATACGCCTCGTTTAATGAAGCGAGTCACGTATCTACGAATAAATCCGCACATAGGAACATCACTGAAAGACATACAACGGCTCGATCAAACAAGGGCTAACATATCTACACCCACAAAAACATATGGTGTGACCAGTAGAGCATAGAGCCTTATAGTGTGATCAGGAGAACATAGAGCCTTATAGTGTGATCAGTAGAACATAGAGCCTTATAGTGTGATCAGTAGGACATAGAGCCTTATAGTGTGATCAGTAGAGCATAGAGCCTTATAGTGTGATCAGTAGAACATAGAGCCTTATAGTGTGATCAGGAGAACATAGAGCCTTATAGTGTGATCAGTAGAACATAGAGCCTTATAGTGTGATCGGTAGAGCATAGAGCCTTATAGTGTGATCGGTAGAACATAGAGCCTTATAGTGTGATCAGTAGAGCATAGAGCCTTATAGTGTGATCAGTAGAACATAGCGCCTTATAGTGTGATCAGTAGAACATAGAGCCTTATAGTGTGACCAGTAGAACATAGAGCCTTATAGTGTGATCAGTAGAGCATATAGCCTTATAGTGTTATCAGTAGAACATAGCTCCTTATAGTGTGATCAGGAGAACATAGAGCTTTATAGTGTGATTAGTAGAGCCTTGTAGTGTGATCAGTAGAACATAGAGCCTTATAGTGTGATCAGTAGAGCTTTATAGTGTGATCAGTAGAACATAGAGCCTTATAGTGTGATCAGTAGAACATAGAGCCTTATAGTGTGATCAGTAGAGCTTTATAGTGTGATCAGTAGAGCTTTATAGTGTGATCAGTAGAGCATAGAGCCTTATAGTGTGATCAGTAGAACATAGAGCCTTATAGTGTGATCAGTAGAACATAGAGCCTTATAGTGTGATCAGTAGAGCTTTATAGTGTGATCAGTAGAGCATAGAGCCTTATAGTGTGATCGATAGAACATAGAGCCTTATAGTGTGATCAGTAGAGCCTTATAGTGTGATCAGGTAACAGAGTATTATAGTGTGACCAGTAGAACATAGAGCCTAATAGTGTGATCAGTAGAACATAAAGCCTTATAGTGTGATCAGTAGAACTTAGAGCCTTATAGTGTGATCAGTAGAACATAGAGCCTTATAGTGTGATCAGTAGAACATAGAGCCTTATACTGTGATCAGTAGAGCCTTATAGTGTGATCAGTTGAACATAGAGCCTTATAGTGTGATCGGTAGAGCATAGAGCCTTATAGTGTGATCAGTAGAACATAGAGCCTTATAGTGTGATCAGTAGAGCATAGAGCCTTAAAGTGTGATCAGTAGAGCCTCATAGTGTGATCAGTAGAGCATAGAGCCTTATAGTGTGATCAGTAGAGCATAGAGCCTTATAGTGTGATCAGTAGAGCATAGAGCCTTATAGTGTGATCAGTAGAGCATAGAGCCTTAAAGTGTGATCAGTAGAGCATAGAGCCTTAAAGTGTGATCAGTAGAGCCTTATAGTGTGATCAGTAGAGCATAGAGCCTTAAAGTGTGATCAGTAGAGCATAGAGCCTTATAGTGTGATCAGTAGAGCCTTATAGTGTGATCAGTAGAACATAGAGCCTACCAAAAGCAGGACGACATGTATTTGTAGATCCCGCCAGATCCCCCCACCACCCCATCAATACACCGGAATCCATCATTTCAAGTAAGCTTCCTCCTGGGCAATTATGTGTGAAACACATCTCACTGTCCTAGAAATGCCTCAGACATTATGAAAACAAGCCCAGATTCCCCCAAGGTGAAATTCCCTTTTGAAGGTCTGTATAGTGAACGGTTTTATGGCATAATATAATTAAATTACTTTGACTAAAAGCACTTAAAGACCTCAGGGTTTTCGAATATGTGCCTTCTGGTGAAATATTTAACATTTATATAAATGTGTATTAATGGGAATTGTCAAATAAACCAAACAAAATAAAATCAACTGTAATAATAATGATCGATTGACTGCTTGACTGATGATTCCGCAAATGCAATTTTGTCACACCGTAAAACATTATACACATTACCGCTACAATCTAATATTACATTCATCAATCAATCAATCAATCAATCAATCAAATGCATTTATAAAGCCCTTCTTACATCAGCTGATGCTGTATTGAAACCCAGCCTAAAATCCCAAACAGCAAGCAATGCAGGTGTTGAAGCACCCCTACACCCCCCAAAATGGCACTTGGAACAGTCTTTCAGTTCCCTACTGGAACACACATCTCCCCTCGCCAGCCAGTAAGGGGGAACACTCTCCTCTCCTACAGCCTAGACAGGTGCACCTTGTAATACATTTGGCCTTTTAATGAGTGTCCAGCAGGCCCATCTTCATTCATATTAGATCTAGTGCCTGGAGAGACTGATCCACATCGACGCTCATACGCCATTGACAATAACAGCCTCGTCTCAAGTGGCACCCTATTCGCTATTTAGTGCATTTACACTATACATGTATATGCAAAAGTATGTGGACACTCTTTTAAATGAGTGGATTCACACCCATTGCTGTCAGGTGTACAAAATTGAGCACACAACCATGCATGTCAAACTCTATAGACCAACATTGGCTGTAGAATGGCCTTGCTGAAGAGCTTCAGTGACTTTCAACGTGGCACAGTCATAGGAAGGAACTGTTGATACAAGTCGCTTCGTCAAATTTCTGCCCTGCTAGAGCTGCCCCGGTCAACTGTAAGTGCTGTTATTGTGAAGTGGCAACATCTAGGAGCAACAACGGCTCAGCCACAAAGCGGTAGGCCACACAAGCTCTCAGAATGGTAACGCCGAGTGCTGAAGCGTGTAGTGTGTAAAAATGATCTGTCCTCGGTTGCAACTCTTCCAAACTGTCTCTGGAAACAACGTCAGCACAAGAACTGATTGTCGGAATCTTCATCTAATGGGTTTCAATGGCAGAGCAGCCGCACACAAGCCTAAGATCACCATGGCTCAATGCCAAGCGTCGGCCGGAATGGTGTAAAGCTCACCGCCATTGGACTCAGTGGAGCAGTGGAAACGTATTGTCTGGTGTGTTGAATCACGCTTCACCATCTGCCAGTCCGACGGACAAATCTGGGTTTGGCGGATGCCAGGAGAACGCTACCTGCCCCAATGTATTATACCAAATGTAATGTTTTGTGGAGGAGGAATAACGGTCTGGGGACGTTTTTAATAATTCGGGCACCTTAGTTGGGAAATCTTAATGATACATCATACAACGACGACAATCTGGATGATTCTGTGCTACCAACTTTGTGGTAACAGTTTGGAGAAGGCCCTTTCCTGTTTCAGCATGACAATGCCCCGAAGCACAAATCAAGGTCCATAGAGAAATGGTTTGTTGAAGTTGAAGAACTTGACTGGCCTGCACAGGGCCCTGACCTCAACCCCATCGAACACCTTTGGTATGAATTGGAACGCTGACTGCGAGCCAGGCCTAATCACCCAACATCAACCTCTGACCTCACTAACACTCTTGTGGCTGAATGTAAGTGTCCACAGCAATATTTCAACATCTAGTGGAAAGCCTTCCCAGAAGAGTGGAGGCTATTATAGCAGCAATGTTCTAACGTCTAGTGGAAAGCCTTCCCAGAAGAGTGGAGGCTATTATAGCTGCAATGGAGGGACAAACTCCATATTAATGCCCATGATTTTGGAAAGAGAAGTTCGACGACTTTTGATCATGTAGTGTACTTTGACTAGGGCCGATAGGGGTCTGGTCGAAAGAAGTGCACTATATAGGGAATAGAGTCCTGGTCTAAAGTAGTGCACTATATAGGTAATAGGGTCCTGGTCTAAAGTAGTGCACTATATAGGGAATAGGGTCCTGGTCTAAAGTAGTGCACTATATAGGGAATAGAGTCCTGGTCTAAAGTAGTGCACTATATAGGGAATAGAGTCCTGGTCTAAAGTAGTGCACTATATAGGGAATAGAGTCCTGGTCTAAAGTAGTGCACTATATAGGGAATAGAGTCCTGGTCTAAAGTAGTGCACTATATAGGTAATAGGGTCCTGGTCTAAAGTAGTGCACTAT
The DNA here is from genome assembly GCF_036934945.1 of Oncorhynchus masou masou. Lineage (NCBI taxonomy): Eukaryota > Metazoa > Chordata > Actinopteri > Salmoniformes > Salmonidae > Oncorhynchus > Oncorhynchus masou. Next base: position 89,591,532 of record NC_088243.1, on the reverse strand, counting down.
ATAGGGAATAGAGTCCTGGTCTAAAGTAGTGCACTATATAGGGAATAGAGTCCTGGTCTAAAGTAGTGCACTATATAGGGAATAGAGTCCTGGTCTAAAGTAGTGCACTATATAGGGAATAGAGTCCTGGTCTAAAGTAGTGCACTATATAGGTAATAGGGTCCTGGTCTAAAGTAGTGCACTATATAGGGAATAGAGTCCTGGTCTAAAGTAGTGCACTATATAGGGAATAGAGTCCTGGTCTAAAGTAGGGAATAAAGTCCTGGTCTAAAGTAGTGGACTATATAGGGAATAGGATGCCATTTGGAACTCAACCTTCAGTAACCAGGCCATCTCCGGAAGATATTAATGACCATGTTAAACATGTAGGGTTTGATTGGTGGTATTTACAGTAAGTGGTACAACATTAGGATCTAACCTGGCTGACCTCCATTAAAAACACTTTTATAATCTACCCTCTGTAGCATTGGGATATACATTAGGTACTTCATTTAGCTATACGACGGTTATTAGGGCCTGGTTTTTGGAACATTTAGGTACGACTAGCTATTAATGGAAATAATGCTTAAATATTTTATATGGGACTGAAGAGGGCTGAAGATGTGTTTCAGTAACAAAATGTTCAGGTATGTAATGATAATTAACCTTCCAGACTCGTAACTACTTGGTAATTGCTCATAGTGTTGTCACGTTCACAGAATCATGACTTCAATACCAGGTTTAGTATCACGATACTCGATACCGAAACGATCTCGATACCGACACGATCTCGATACCGAAACGATACTCGATACCGAAACGATCTCGATACCGAAACGATACTCGATACCGAAACGATACCCGATACCGAAACGATACTCGATACCGAAACGATACTCGATACCGAGACGATACTCAATACCGAAACGATACTGGATATCGAAACGATACTCGACACCGAAACGATACTCGATCCTGAAACGATACTCGATACCGAAACGATACTCGATACCGAGACGGTACTCGATACCGAAACGATACTCGATACCGAAACGATACTCGATACCGAGACGATACTCAATACCGAAACGATACTGGATATCGAAACGATACTCGACACCGAAACGATACTCGATCCTGAAACGATACTCGATACCGAAACGATACTCGATACCGAGACGGTACTCGATACCGAAACGATACTCGATACCGAAACGATACTCGATACCGAAACGATACCACGGCAAAAGAAAATAACAATTATTAGTTAATAACTGGCCTTCATTTTTTTTTGTAACTGAACAATAAGTTTGGTAACTTGTTCGAACATCTAAAATAACGAATAGAATATTTTTGGATTCTATATTACATTTCTATAAAAAAATAAAACACCATATTAAATAACGGGACTAGAGTCTATTGACACACCGACACATCAATCTAAGTTACATAACAAAGAAATCTCAGCCTCGTCAGTTTAAGTTGAAGATATCAACTTTTTTGACTGGGCTCAGTCTCATTTCACCACGTCCACCAATAGCTGCAATTCCGCATCTTCGGTGGAAGGTGGCTAAACTAATCCCATCTTCGGTGGAAGGTGGCTAAACTAATCCCATCTTCGGTGGAAGGTGGCTAAACTAATCCCATCTTCGGTGGAAGGTGGCTAAACTAACCCCATCTTCGGTGGAAGGTGGCTAAACTAACCCCATTTTCGGTGGAAGGTGGCTAAACTAATCCCATCTTCGGTGGAAGGTGGCTAAACTAATCCCATCTTCGGTGGAAGGTGGCTAAACTAATCCCATCTTTGGTGGAAGGTGGCTAAACTAATCCCATCTTTGGTGGAAGGTGGCTAAACTAATCCCATTTTCGGTGGAAGGTGGCTAAACTAATCCCATCTTCGGTGGAAGGTGGCTAAACTAATCCCATCTTCGGTGGAAGGTGGCTAAACTAATCCCATCTTCGGTGGAAGGTGGCTAAACTAATCCCATCTTCGGTGGAAGGTGGCTAAACTAATCCCATCTTCGGTGGAAGGTGGCTAAACTAATCCCATCTTCGGTGGAAGGTGGCTAAACTAATCCCATCTTCGGTTGAAGGTGGCTAAACTAATCCCATCTTCGGTGGAAGGTGGCTAAGCTAATCTCATCTTCAGTGGAAGGTGGCTAAACTATCCCGAAAAATTGGTTGGCTCACGAAAATATTTTAGCGAACAAACTAATATAGAAAGATCAGACTCTCACACAATGGGTTTTTTTCAGTTCTGCTCAATGACACCCCCCCCCCGAGTCCAAAGGGGCGCGTCCGAAGTTGGTACCGGCGATGTGCCAACTTCTGTTTGTAACATCCTAATCGTTTGGGCTACGAACTATGGTGATCCCACTGTGGAAAGGGTACACAATTCTCACGAACTTGATGGTGTTTTTAATTTTGCTCTACAACCCCCACAAGTGTCACAGGACCTGTCTGAAGGTTACCCATACAAACAAATGGATGTATGTGTTTGTTCCTTACCCCCCCCCCCCAAAAAAGAGGTTGAATATGTGTAAAATATATATCAATATTTCCTAAGCTTTTTTATATCTCCTAGATGTAGGACAGACACTTCAAAACCTTATTCCTTACGATTTGATACCTAAAAGGATCCAACGATTGAAAACCCAATAGCTAAATGAAAACAATTCTATAGGTCAGATAAAAAATGGTGCTGTGTCAGTCTCTCTTAAGGAAGATTCAGACAAATTACTAAAGAATCCATCCTTTCAATCCGTATGTGACGTCAGATTTGAGACATATACGGATTACCGAAAGCTAAAAAAAAAAATTATAGTACCCGAACAGTTTTTTTTTAGAATCGAAAAAGTATCAACGTTTGTTATACCGTGCATCAATAATTGCTAATCAATATTAATTAAAGCTGCGATGTGTACGTTTTGTTGGGTGATCTGACCATATTCACATAGAAACGTGTGTTATAGATCCGTCTTTCTTATTGAAATCAAGTCTAAGAAGCAGCCAATCTGTTCTATGTGCGCCATTTGTATGCTTCTCGTTCTTAAGTTTAGTTTTTTGCATCGGTAACTTTTTGGTTGTTGTACACCAGCTTCAAACAGCTGAAAATACAATATTTTAGGTTATTTAATTAAAATATATTTAAGAGCGTTTGTATAACGCACAATGAGTGAGTGTGTGCGGAGTCAGGCGCTGAGAGCAAAGGATGCGGGAAAAAACACGCTTTAATGTCCAAAATCAACAGAAACAAAATAGTATTTACCCAACACAGGCGTAACTATTAAAACAAATAGTACCCTTAGGTAAAGTACCAGGACAGCGTAAAAAAACAACAAAACACTAACACCTCTCACAAATACAGTAGAACAAACCCGCACAAAAAGAAGCGGGCTAAACCAAATTAAATAACCCCACCCTAACAACCAAACAAGGAACAGGTGAAACCAATTAGACAAAACCAAACGAACACAGAACAAAGGATCGGTGGCAGCTAGTAGACCGGCGACGACGACCTCTGAGAGCCACCCGAACCAGAAGGGGAGCCAACGTCGGTAATATTCGTGACAGGTCGAGATGGTACAATGACTATCTACAGTTATTCTCTACACTATATTGGCTTGTTACGTCACATAAACTGAAATTACGTGAATTATTTTAATTTTAGCAACCAGGAAATGGCTGAGCGATTTCCGCATAGTGTATTGTATATACAGTGTATTGTATGTTTTTTTTTTTAAATTGTGAAGCAAAACGAGATCGGCATAAAACCACAGCAATCGTAATCTGTGTTGCTTTTAGACAAAAACAAAACAGAAAACAAAACACAGTAAACATACAATTTAAAACAAAACTATATAATAAAGTCTTAAATAGTTTCCATTTGAAAATGGCCCGAATGTGATCGATATCAGAAGACATACTCCGGTGTCTAAATCACATTTACATTTACATTACATTGGGCATTACAAGCCCAAATCGACTAAAAGGTGTAAATAGGAGCATTTCTGTCGTAAGGTCAGTCTTGTCGGACAAACGAAGCATTGCGAGATGACTAGGGACACATTTTATATCACATAATTAAGGCTACACAACCGTTTTTCTTAGGTTGGTTTATTTAAAAGCTGCTCGCATTCCTACAGCTGGGAGCACCCAGGTAATCATAACGTGATCTCAATGACCTTGATAAATTTGGTTTGACTTTGGATATCCCCATGGGGCTCAGTTAGAGACCATCAGCAAATCACAAAACGAACATCCAGTGACGTTTTAAAAGGTAAATAGCTCCACATTTCAATGACTTCGAAACCTCTAACCAACTATAAATTGTAGAAACAACATGTACAAATTTTAAAAGCATTTAATGAGAAAACTGAAAGGTGTGCCACATCGAAATATTGTCCCATTTACACTGAGTAATCTACTGACGGCCCCCAACAAGCCCATTTACACTGTAATCTCCTGACGGCCCCCAACAAGCCCATTTACACTGTGTAATCTACTAACGGCCCCCAACAAGCCCATTTACACTGTGTAATCTACTAATGGTCCCCAACAAGCCCATTTACACTGGGTAATCTACTAATGGTCCCCAACAAGCCCATTTACACTGTGTAATCTACTAATGGTCCCCAACAAGCCCATTTACACTGTGTAATCTCCTGATGGCCCCCAACAAGCCCATTTACATTGTGTAATCTACTAACGGCCCCCAACAAGCCCATTTACACTGGGTAATCTATGGACTCCGACAAATCCCATTTACACTGTGTAATCTATAGACTCCAACAAGCCCATTTACACTGTGTAATCTATAGACTCCGACAAGCCCATTTACACTGGGTAATCTATAGACTCCAACAAGCCCATTTACACTGTGTAATCTATAGACTCCGACAAGCCCATTTACACTGTGTAATCTACTAACGGCCCCCAACAAGCCCATTTACACTGTGTAATCTATAGACTCTGACAAGCCCATTTACACTGGGTAAACTATAGACCCCAACAAGCCCATTTACACTGTGTAATCTATAGACTCCAACAAGCCCATTTACACTGTGTAATCTATTGACTCCGACAAGCCCATTTACACTGGGTAATCTATAGACTCCAACAAGCCCATTTACACTGGGTAATCTATAGACTCCAACAAGCCCATTTACACTGTGTAATCTACTGACGGCCCCCAACAAGCCCATTTACACTGTGTAATCTATAGACTCCGACAAACCCATTTACACTGTGTAATCTACTGACGGCCCCCAACAAGCCCATATACACTGTGTAATCTATAGACTCCGACAAGCCCTGGAGGACAGCCTATGAAACCAAACAAACAGAAACAACAATATTACTTAAATATTTCATATAGGACTAGAGAAGTGCTGTAGAAGCCTGGAGATGTGTTTTGATAACTGTACCCTGACATTGATGATTCATCTCACAGACCACCTTCAGTTCTTGGTAAGTACTTATCAGTAAGGACGCCACAGTCAGTTAAAACTGGAATGCCTGCTTTCAGCTTCCTGACATCCCAAACATCTGAAATATTTCAGATGAGCACACAAGTTGTTTCAATTTAGTTTCAACTGGATTACCTGAATCAGATGTGCTGAGTATCCCGTCTGTCCTAGGGGGTAGTGAAGGAATGGATTGGGAAACAGCCTGTGCTAGCCTCCCTACACTGGCTTCCTGTCAAGTCAAGGGCTGATTTCAAGGTTTTCCTGCTTTTATTTACTTATTTATTTTACCTTTATTTTACTAGGCAAGTCAGTTAAGAACAAATTCTTATTTTCAATGACGACCTAGGAACAGTGGGTTAACTGCCTGTTCAGGGGCAGAACGACAGATTTGTACCTTGTCAGCTTGGAGATTTGAACTTGCAACCTTTCAGTTAGTAGTCCAACGCTCTAACCACTAGGCTACCCTAACCTACAAAGCATTACATGGGCTTGGTGGTTGAAGATATACCTCTAGTGGTGTGGGGGCTGTGCTTTGGCAAAGTGGGTGGAGTTATATCCTTCCTGTTTGGCCCTGTCGGGGGGTATCATCGGATAGGGCCATAGTGTCTCCTGACTCCTCCTGTCTCAGCCTCCAGTATTTATGCTGTAGTAGTTTATGTGTCGGGGGACTAGGGTCAGTTTGTTATATCTGGAGTACTTCTCCTGTCTTATCCGGTGTCCTGTGTGAATTTAAGTATACTCTCTCTAATTCTCTCTTTCTCTATCTCGGAGGACCTCAGCCCTCGGACCATGCCTCAGGACTACCTAGCATGATGACTCCTTGCTGTCCCCAGTCCACCTGGCCATGCTGCTGCTCCAGTTTCAACTGTTCTGCCTGCGGCTATGGTATCCTGACCTGTTCACCGGACGTGCTACCAGTCCCAGACCTGCTGTTTTCAACTCTCTAGAGACAGCAGGAGTGGTAGAGATACTCTTAATGATCGGCTATGAAAAGCCAACTGACATTTACTCCTGAGGTGCTGACTTGCTGCACCCTCGACAACTACTGTGATTATTATTATTTGACCATGCTGGTCATTTATGAACATTTGAACATCTTGGACACATTCTGTTATAATCTCCACCCGGCACAGCCAGAAGAGGACTGGCCACCCCTCGTAGCCTGGTTCCTCTCTAGGTTTCTTACTAGGTTCTGGCCTTTCTAGGGAGTTTTTCCTAGCCACCGTGCTTCTACACCTGCATTGCTTGCTGTTGGGGTTTTTAGGTTGGGTTTCTGTACAGCACTTTGAGATATCAGCTGATGTACGAAGGGCTAAATAAATACATTGGATTTGATTTGATTTGATACCGGGGAAGTGAAGGACTGGATTGGGAAACATTCAGTTCCGGTCTGGGCCTGAGTACGGCCGTGGGAAACACACACAGTCGAAAGTATGAGTGTACAATACACCCGACAAGGACAACATGAGAATAAGTCGATGACGAGTGGGCAGAAGTTGACAGAGGTGTGCTTTGGAAAGCTGACAGAGATGAACAGCTGCTATCAAGAAGTGGACAGAAAGCTGACAGAGATGAACAGCTGCTCTCTAGCAGTGGACAGAAAGCTGACAGAGATGAACAGCTGCTATCTAGCAGTGGACAGAAAGCTGACAGAGATGAACAGCTGCTATCTAGAAGTGGACAGAAAGCTGACAGAGATGAACAGCTGCTATCTAGAAGTGGACAGAAAGCTGACAGAGATGAACAGCTGCTATCTAGCAGTGGACAGAAAGCTGACAGAGATGAACAGCTGCTATCTAGAAGTGAACAGAAAGCTGACAGAGATGAACAGCTGCAATCTAGAAGTGGACAGAAAGCTGACAGAGATGAACAGCTGCTATCTAGAAGTGTCAGCTTTCTGTCCACTGCTAGATAGCAGCTGAGATGAACAGTGTGTTTACGGGTGTCCTCCCTCCCTGCAGTCCCACTAAGGTATAGTCATTATCTTCTTCTTCTTCTTTTTCATCCTCCTCCTCCTCTTCCTCCTCCTTCACCTCCTCCTCTTCCTCTTCCTCCACCTCATCTTCCTCCTCCTGCTCTTCCACCTCATCCTCCTCCTCATCCACCTCCTCTTCCTCCTCCTGCTCCTCCTCTTCATCCTCCTCCTGCTCCTCCTCTGCCTCCTCCACCTCACCATCCTCCTCATCCACCTCATCCTCCTCTTCCTGCTCCTCCACCTCATCCTCCTCCTCTTCCTCCTCCTGCTCCTCCACCTCCTCCACCTCATCATAATCCTCTTCCTCTTCCTCCACCTCCTCTTCCTCCTCCTCCACCTCATCATAATCCTCCTCCTCCCCCACCTCATCCTCCTCCTCATCTTCCTCCTCTTCCTCCTCCTGCTCCTCTTCCTCTTCCTCCTCCTGCTCCTCCACCTCATCCTCCTCCTCATCCTCCTCCTCTTCCTCCTCCTGCTCCTCTACCTCATCCTCTTCCTCCTCCTCTACCTCAACCTCCTCCACCTCCACCTCATCCTCCTCCTCTTCCTCATCCTCTTCCTCCTCCTGCTCCTCCACTTCCTCCTCCTGCTCCTCCACCTCATCCTCCTCCGTCTCCTCTGGCTTGTATTGCTACTCAGCGCCTTGTTCACTTGTCTACATTTTCTTCAGCTTGATTTCGACATCTATCTATCTATCTATCTATCTATCTATCTATCTATCTATCTATCTATCTATCTATCTATCTATCTATCTGTCTGTCTGTCTGTCTGTCTGTCTGTCTGTCTGTCTGTCTGTCTGTCTGTCTGTCTGTCTGTCTGTCTGTCTGTCTGTCTGTCTGTCTGTCTGTCTGTCTGTCTGTCTGTCTGTCTGTCTCACTCAGATTCTGTCTCTGTCTCACTCAGATTCTGTCTGTCTCTGTCTCTCTCTGTCTGTCTCTGTCTGTCTCTCGCTCACTCTGTCTCTCTCTGTCTGTCTCTCGCTCACTCTGTCTCTCACTCTGTCTCTGTCTGTCTCTCACTCTGTCTCTCACTCTGTCTCTGTCTGTCTCTCACTCTGTCTCTGTCTCTCTCTGTCTGTCCCTGTCTGTCTCTGTCTCTCTCTCACTGTCTCTCTCTCACTCTGTTTCTCTCTCACTGTCTCTCTCTCACTCTGTTTCTCTCTCAATTCATTTAAATTCAAATGGCTTTACTGGCATGGGACACATAAGTGAAATAGATGATAAACACAAATGTCATATTACGTATATATACAGTGTTGTAATGATGTGCAAATAGTCAAAGTACAAAAGGGAAAATAAATAAACATAAATATGGCCTGTATTTATAATGGTGTTTGTTATTCGCTGGTTGCCCTTTTCTTGGGGCAGCAGGTCACACATATTGCTCCTGTGATGGCACACTCTGGTATTTCACCCAGTAGATATGAGAGTTTATCAAAATTGGATTTGTTTTCAAATTCTTTGCGGGAAATATGTGTCTCTAATATGGTCATACACTTGGCAGAAGGTTAGGAAGTGCAGCTCAGTTTCCATCTAATTTTGTGGGCAGTGTGCACATAGCATGTCTTTTTTTGAGAACCAGGTCTGCCCACTGCGGCCTCTCTCAATAGCAAGGCTATTTTCCCTGAGTATACACATAGTCAAAGCTTTGCTTAATTTTGGGTTAGTCACAGTTGTCAGGTATTAGGGGAACTCTCTGCTCAGGGCCAAAAAACATTCTAGTTGTCTCTGTTGATTTGTTTATTCTTTCTAATATGTCAAGTAATTATCTTTTTGTTTTCTCACGATTTGGTTGGGTCTAATTGTGTTGCTGTCCAGAGGCTCTGTTTGTATAAGTGAACAGAGTGCCAGGGCCAGCTTGCTTAGGGGACTCTTCTCCAGGTTCATCTCTCAGTTCATCTCTCTGTAGGTGATGACTCTTCTCCAGGTTCATCTCTCTGTAGGTGTTGACTCTTCTCCAGGTTCATCTCTCTGTAGGTGATGACTCTTCTCCAGATTCATCTCTCTGTAGGTGATGACTCTTCTCCAGGTTCATCTCTCTGTAGGTGATGGCTCTGTGGGGTGTGTTTGTGAACAGATCCCCAGGACCAGCTTGCTTAGGGGACTCTTCTCCAGGTTTATCTCTCTGTAGGTGAAGGCTTTGTTATGGAAGGAGTGGAAATCACTTCCTTTTAGGTGATTGTAGAATGTAATGTTCTCTTTTCTTGATTTTTTAAATTAGCAGTACGGCCTGATTCTGCTCCGCATGCATTATTTGTTGTTTAACATTGTACACAGAGGATATTTTTGCAGTTGAGTCTCAATTAGATGTTTGTCCCATTTTGTGAATTCTGAGCGGACCCCAGACCCCACAACCACAAAGGGCAATGGGTTCTATAACTGATTGAAGTATTGTTTGCCAGATTTCATTGGTATGTCAAATGTTATGTTGCCTTGTCTCTCAGATCGTTCACAGCTTTGTGGAAGTTACCTGTGGCGCTGATGTTTAGGCCAAGGTAGGTATAGATTTGTGTGTGCTCTAGGGCAATGGTGTCTGGATGGAATTTGTATTTGTGGTCCTGGAGACTGGACCTTTTTTGGAACACCATTATTTTGGTCTTACTGAGATTTACTGTCAGGGCTCAGGTCTGGTAGAATCTGTGCAGTATATCTAGGTCCTGCTGTAGGCCCTCTTTGATTGGTGACAGAAGCACTAGATCATCAGCAAACAGTAGACATTTGACTTCAGATTCTAGTAGGGTGAGGCCGGGTGCTGCAGACTTTTCTAGGTCCTGCACCAATTCGTTGATATATATGTTGAAGAGCGTGGGGCTTAAGCTGCATCCCTGTCTCACCCCACGGCTCTGTGGGACGAAATGTGTGTTTTTTGCCAATTTTAACCGCACACTTGTTTGTGTACCTGGATTTTATGTTGTATGTTCTTCCCCCCAATACTGCTTTCCATCAATTTGTATAGCATATATATTATTATTATTATTATAGCATTATATACCCTTATTCCAAATTGAGTCAAAACCTTTTTTGATATAAAAAAAAACAGAAAAAACTTTCAATTTGTTTTGGTTTATTTGTTTGTCAATTAGGGTGTGCAGGGTGAATACGTGGCCTGTTGTACGGTAAATTGGTAAAAACAAAAACAAAAAAGATATTTACTCAGTATGTTGTTTTCACTGAGGAAATGTACGAGTCTGCTGTTAATGATTCCCATGGTTGCTGTTGACACATATCCAACGGTAGATATTGAGGTCAAATTTGTCTCCAGTTTTGTGGATTGGGGTGATCAATCCTTGGTTCCAAATATTGGGGAAGATGTCAGAGCTGAGGATGATGTTAAAATGTTTAAGTATAGCCAATGGGAATTTGTTGTCTGTATATTTAATCATTTAATTTAGGATACCATCAACACCATAGGCCTTTTTGGGTTGGATGGTTTGTATTTTGTACGGTAGTTCATTCGATGTAATTGGAGAATCTAGTGCGTTCTGGTCTTTAATAGTTGATTCTAAGATTTGTATTTAATCAGGTATATGTTTTTGCTGTTCGTTCTTTGTTAAAGAGCCTAAAAAATTGGAGAAATAGTTTATCCATACATTTTATTATATTTGCTTTCTTAAGTCAGTTAAGAACAAATTCTTATTTTCAATGACGGCCTAGGAACAGTGGGTTAACTGCCTGTTCAGGGGCAGAACCGACAGATTTGTACCTTGTCGGCTCGGGGATTTGAACTCTCAACCTTGCGGTTACCTTGCGGTTGTTTGTTTAATGTTTTCCAAGTTTCCCAGAAGTGATTCTATGGATTCTTCAATTGCATTGAGATGATTTCTGAACTGCTGCTCCTTCTTTTTCCGTAGTGTATTTCTGTATTGTTTTAGTAATTCACCATTGTAAAGGCGTAGAATCAGGTTTTCTGGGTCTCTCTGTTTTTGGTTGGATAGGTTTATCAATTTCATTTTCTTAGGTTTTTGCATTCTTCATCAAATCATTTCTCATTGTTGTTAATTGTCGTAAGTTGTTTAGAGGAAATTGTCTAGAAGGGATTGAATTAGTTGTCGCCTAATAGTTTTTTGGTAGGTTTCTAAACTAATTTCCTTCCATCTATAGCTTTTTAAAATTATTATGCAGTTCCTTTGGCTTTGATGCATCATGATTGAGTATTGCTCTGTTCAAATACCCTCCCTCTCTTACAAATACACACTCTCTTTCTCTGCATATCTCTCTCCCCTATCAATCTACCCTCTGTATCTCTTTCTCCCTTGGTCTCTCGCTCTCTTTTTCTGTCTCTCCCTATCTCCCCCATCAGTCTCTCTCTCTCCCCCTCTGTCTCTTTCTCTCTCTGTCTCTGTCTTTCATTCTCTCTTTCTGTCTCTCTCTCTCCCCCCATCACTCTCTCTCTCTCCCCCTCTGTCTCTTTCTCTCTCTGTCTCTGTCTTTCATTCTCTCTTTCTGTCTCTCTCTCTCCCCCCATCAGTCTCTCTCTCTCCCCCTCTCTGTCTCTTTCTCTATCCCTTTCAGTCACATAAACTATTTACCGTCCCACACTGACACAGTGCGATACACTGAGAGTAGAGAGAACCAGTGAACCAGCGATGAATGAGCTTTAGTCACATTATTACAAGACAACACAATCTGCCCAGCGTCATTGTAGATCTATCTACTCTGGCAACAACAGAGTCCGTAAACGCACTTAATATTCATCAGAGTTAAATGAAGGGGAAAGGGAACAAAAACGTAGAGCTTAGATGTTATTTACATGTATTTGAATGAACACGCAACATATTTATTTAACTTCTCTCCCACAGCGTTGGTTGAGTCTCCGAAATGATCATTTAGGGAGGGAGCGTCGTGCCTGGCTGATTGAGGCCCAGCCAACTTAGGGTGAGTTCCAAATGGCCCCCTATGGCAAATGACCCCTCTATTCCCTACATAGGGAATAGGATATTTGCGACATATGTTAATTGCTGGAAGCAGAATCTCAATGTCTGACAGTAAATCAAAGCATTGACATTCAATCTCTCCTTAACTCTCTCTCTCCGTATGAAAGGCTTAATGTAATTCATGAAAGATTTCTTTAAGTTTTATATTTGCATTTATTATGGATCCCCATTAGTTCCTAACCAAGGCAACAGCTACTCTTCCTGGGGTCCAGCAAAATTAAGACATTTATACAATAAAAAAAACATTCACAGCAGATTTCCCAACACTTCCTTTACTACCACATATCTACAACACAAAATCCATGTTTCCGTGGTGTATAGTGCATATGTTATCCTGTGTGTGTCTGTGTCTCTTCACAGTCCCTGCTGTTCCATAAGGTGTATTTTTATCTGTTTTTGAAAATCTGATTCTACGGCTTTCTACTTGCTACTTCTTGCATCAGTTACCTGATGTGGAATAGAGTTCCATGTAGTCGTGGCTCTATGTAGTACTGTGGAATAGAGTTCCATGTAGTCATGGCTCTATGTAGCACTGTGGAATAGAGTTCCATGTAGTCATGGCTCTATGTAGCACTGTGGAATAGAGTTCCATGTAGTCATGGCTCTATGTAGCACTGTGGAATAGAGTTCCATGTAGTCATGGCTCTTTGTAGCACTGTGGAATAGAGTTCCATGTAGTCATGGCTCTATGTAGCACTGTGGAATAGAGTTCCATGTAGTCATGGCTCTATGTAGCACTGTGCACCTCCCATAGTCTGTTCTGGACTTAGGGACTGTGAAGAGACCTCTTGTGACATGTCTTGTGGGATATGCATGGGTGTCTGAGCTGTGTAGATCGAACAGACAGCTTAGTGAATTCAACATGTCAATACTTCTCATAAATACAAGTAGTGATGAAGTCAATCTCTCCTCCACTTTCAGCCAGGAGAGAATGACATGCATATTATTGTTAGCTCTCCCTGTACTTTTACAGGCCAGCTGTGCTGCCCTGTTCTGAGCCAATTGCAATTTGTCCTAAGTCCCTCTATGTGGCACCTGACCACACGACTGAACAGTAGTCCAGCTGCGGGAAAAATAGGGCCTGTAGGACCTGCCTTGTTAATAATGTTGTTAAGAAGGTAGAAACTAGGGCCTGTAGGACCTGCCTTGTTGATAGTGCTGTTAAGAAGGTAGAAACTAGGGCCTGTAGGACCTGCCTTGTTAATAATGTTGTTAAGAAGGTAGAAACTAGGGCCTGTAGGACCTGCCTTGTTGATAGTGCTGTAAGAAGGTAGAAACTAGGGCCTGTAGGACCTGCCTTGTTGATAGTCCTTTTAAGAAGGCAGAAACTAGGGCCTGTAGGACCTTCCTTGTTGATAGTGCTGTTAAGAAGGCAGAGCAGCGCTTTATTATGGACAGACTTCTCCCCATCTTAGTTACTGTTTTATCAATATGTTTTGACCTTGGCTGTTTAACTCCAAGCAGTTTAGTCACCCCAATTTCCACATTATTCATTTAAAGAATTTAGTTGAGGTTTAGGTTTTAATGTATGATTTGTCCCAAATACCATTCTTTTAGTTTTTTTTTTAATATTTAGGACTAATGTATTCCTTACTATCCATTCTAAAACTAACTGAAGCTCTTTGTTAAGTGTTGCAGTCATTTCAGTTGCTGTAGTAGCTGACGTGTATAGTGTTGAGTCATCCACATACATAGACACACTGGCTTTACTCAAAGCATGGCATGTCGTTAGCAAAGATTGAAAAAAGTAAGGGGCCTAGACAGCTGCCCTGGGGAATTCCTGATTCTACCTGGGTTATGTTGGAGAGGCTTCCATTAAAGAACACCCTCTGTGTTCTGTTAGACAGGTAACTCTTTATTAACATTATAGCAGGGGGTGTAAAGCCTACATATACGTTTTTACAACAGCAGACTATGATCAATAAAGACAAAATCCGCACTGAAGTCTAACAAAACAGCCCCAGCAATATTTTGATAATCAATTTATCTCAGCCAATCCTCAGTAATTTGTGTAAGTGCTGTGCTTGCTGAATGTCCTTCCCTATAAGCATGCTGATTTGTCGATTTGTTTACTGCAAAATAGCATTGTATCTGATCAAACATAATTTCTTCCAAAGGTTTTCTAAGGGCTGGTAACAGGCTGATTGTTCGGCTTTTTGAGCCAGTAAACGGAGTTTACTATTCCTAGGTAGCATAATTACTTTTACTTCCCTCCAGGTTACACTATCCAGTAGGCTTAATTTGAAGATATGGCAAAAAGGAGTGGCAATATCAGTATGTTACGTTTATTAATTAGTATGATATGTTAATTAGTGGATGTCCCCATCAGATGTATCAGTTTATCAGCTGAAGATATCAGAAGATATCAGAGAAATCCGTTTATCAGAAGATATCAGAGAAATCAGTTAATCAGCTATTAGAGATATACATTTATCAGCTATCAGATATATCAGTTTATCAGCTATCAGATATATTTGTTTATCAGCTATCAGATATATTTGTTTATCAGCTATCAGAGATTTCAGTTTATCAGCTATCAGAGATATCATTTAAAGCTACAGATTTCAGTTAAAGCTACAGATATCAGTTAAAGCTACAGATATCAGTTTTCAATCAACTGCATCCGCCAATGTCGCACTTCCTCATCTGTGGTAAAAGGTGGCAGAGCTAGATGGTTAAGGTTAAGGGTTAGGGGAAGGGTTAGCTAATATGTTAAGGGTTAGGGTTAAGGGTTAGGGTTAAGGGTTAGGGGAAGGGTTAGCTAATATGTTAAGGGTTAGGGTTAAGGGTTAGGGTTAAGGGTTAGGGTTAAGGGTTAGCTAATATGCTAAGTGCAAAGTAGCTCAAAAGTAGTAAGATGTTGTAGTTTCTAATTGGCTAAAATGCTAAAGTTGTTTGTGATGAGATTCCAACACGCAGCCTTTGGGTTGCTAGACGTTTGCATTATACGTCGACCCATCAAATCAAAATCAAATCAAATGTATTTATACAACCCTTCGTACATCAGCTGATATCTCAAAGTGCTGTACAGAAAACCCAGCCTAAAACCCCAAACAGCAAGCAATGCAGGTGTGGAAGCACGGTGGCTAGGAAAAACTCCCTAGAAAGGCCAGAACCTAGGAAGAAACCTAGAGAGGAACCAGGCTATGAGGGGTGGCCAGCCCTCTTTTGGCTGTGCCGGGTGGAGATTATAACAGAACATGGCCAAGATGTTAGAATGTTCATTGATGACCAGCAGGGTCAAATAATAATAATCACAGTAGTCGTTGAGGGTGCAGCAAGTCAGCACCTCAGGAGTAAATGTCAGTTGGCTTTTCATAGCCGATCATTCAGAATATCCGCCCCAACCAACCATCCTCCTTTCATATTTGCCTTTAAGTAAGCTTCTATCATACCAAACGTAACATATCATACTTATGTGAGTGTCCCAGATTTTCATTTACTATGTTACGTCAAGGCTATGAGATTAGTCTGTGCTAACAAACTTCTGTTATTCAAATCTGTGGCAACCATCTGTTAGCCAATGCATTTCTTCTCAATCTCTGTATAATTGTGAATATGATTCTGTGAACACTTAACCAGCATGTATCAAGTAATCCCAGACCAAACAAGAGGACCATGTTCCCATTTAATATTAATAAAATCAAATAATTTTCATCTGGTTAATGTTTCTGCTAAATGGCAGTTGGAGAGGCTGTAGAGGAAGGGACGGCAAGAGGAAGGGATGGAGAGAGGGAGAGGATGGAGAGAGGGAGGGGGTGGAGAGAGGGAGAGGATGGAGAGGATGGAGAGAGGGAGAGGATGGAGAGCGGGAGGGGGTGGAGAGCGGGAGAGGATGGAGAGAGGGAAGGGGATGGAGAGAGGGAAGGGGATGGAGAGAGGGAGAAGATGGATAGAGGGAAGGGGATGGAGAGAGGGAGAGGATGGAGAGAGGGAGGGGGTGTAGAAAGGGAGAGGATGGAGAGAGGGAAGGGGATGGAGAGAGTGAAGGGGATGGAGAGAGGGAAGGGGATGGAGAGGGAGGGGATGGAGAGAGGGAAGGGGATGGAGAGAGGGAGAGCATGGAGAGAGGGAAGGGGATGGAGAGTGTGAAGGGGAAGGCAAGGGGAAGGGGATGGAGAGAGGGAGAGGATGGAGAGAGGGAAAGGGATGGAGAGAGGAAGGGGATGGAGAGAGGGAGAGGATGGAGAGAGGGATGGAGTGGAGAGAGGGAGGGGATGGAGAGGAATGGGATGGAGAGAGGGAGAGAATAGAGAGAGGGATGGAGTGGAGAGAGGGAGGGGATGAGGAGAGGGAGGGGATGGAGAGAGAAGCCTATTTTGAGCATGAAAATGTGTTTATTAATATAATATAATTACCTGGTGCTGTAACCGTGGGTGGTGTCTCTCAGTCTCTTGTATATTTGTGGAATGAGAGAATTATAAGATCCATCCCCCACGCAGACACTGCAGCTGTAATAGTTGACAAACATTAAAGATTCAGCGAGGGGAAAGATGAAATGGTGTCCGCTAGGGAAAGATGAAATGGTGTCAGCTAGGGGAAATGGTGTCAGCTAGGGGAATGGTGTCAGCTAGGGAAAGATGAAATGGTGTCAGCTAGGGGAAGTGGTGTCAGCTAGGGGAATGATGTCAGCTAGGGGAATGGTGTCAGCTAGGGGAATGGTGTCAGCTAGGGGAATGATGTCAACTAGGGGAATGGTGTCAACTAGGGGAAATATGAATTAGTGTCAGCTAGGGGAAATAGTGTCAGCTAGGGGAAAGATGAAATGGTGTCAGCTAGGGGAAGTGGTGTCAGCTAGGGAAAATATGAAATGGTGTCAGCTAGGATAAATGGTGTCAGCTAGGGGAAAGATGAAATGGTGTCAGGGGAAATGGTGTCAGCTAGGGGAAATTGTGTCAGCTAGGGGAAAGATGAAATGGTGTCAGCTAGGATAAATGGTGTCAGCTAGGGGAAAGATGAAATGGTGTCAGGGGAAATGGTATCAGCTAGGGGAAATTGTGTCAGCTAGGGGAAAGATGAATTAGTGTCAGCTAGGGGAAATGGTGTCAGCTAGGGGAAAGATAAAAATGGTGTCACCTCGGGGAAAGGTGAAATGGTATGCAGCTAGGTGAAAGGTGAAATGGTTTCAGCTAGGAGAAAGGTGAAATAGATTAAGCTATGGGGAAAGGTGAAATGGTTTCAACTATGGGGAAAGGTGAAATGGTTTCAGATATGGGGAAAGGTGAAATGGTTTCAGCTAGGGGGAAAGGTGAAATGGTTTCAGCTAGGGGGAAAGGTGAAATGGTTTCAGATAGGGTGAAAGGTGAAATGGTTTCAGATATGGGGAAAGGTGAAATGGTTTCAGATAGGGGGAAAGGTGAAATGGTTTCAGCTAGGGAAAGGTGAAACTGATTAAGGTATGGGGAAAGGTGAAATAGATTCAGATATGGGGAAAGGTGAAATGGTTTCAGATAGGGGGAAAGGTGAAATGGTTTCAGCTAGGGAAAGGTGAAACTGATTAAGCTATGGGGAAAGGTGAAATAGATTCAGATATGGGGAAAGGTGAAATGGTTTCAGCTAGGGGGAAAGGTGAAATGGTTTCAGATAGGGGGAAAGGTGAAATGGTTTTTGAGTTGCTTCTCTCTGCCTTTCTGTTCGGAAGTGTTGTTACTATCATATATAATGTAAGTAAATAGATGTCTCTGTCTGGTTGAGACAGATACTATAATATATAGATAGTTAGTTACTATTATATATAGATAGTTACTATAATATATAGATATTTACTATAATATATAGATATTTACTATAATATATAGATAGTTACTAAAATATATAGATAGATAGATAGTTACTATAATATATAGATACAGTGCCTTGCAAAAGTATTTGGCCCCCTTGAACTTTGCGACCTTTTGCCAAATTTCAGGCTTCAAACATAAAGATATAAAACTGTCTTTTTTTGTGAAGAATCAACAACAAGTGGGACACAATCATGAAGTGGAACGACATTTATTGGATATTTCAAACTTTTTTAACAAATCAAAAACTGAAAAATTGGGCGTGCAAAATTATTCAGCACCCTTAAGTTAATACGTTGTAGCGCCACCTTTTGCTACAATTACAGCTGTAAGTCGCTTGGGGTATGTCTCTATCAGTTTTGCACATCAAGAGACTGAAATTTTTCCCCATTCCTCCTTGCAAAACAGCTCGAGCTCAGTGAGGTTGGATGGAGAGCATTTGTGAACAGCAGTTTTCAGTTCTTTCCACAGATTCTCGATTGGATTCAGGTCTGGACTTTGACTTAGCCATTCTAACACCTGGATATGTTTATTTTTGAACCATTCCATTGTAGATTTTGCTTTATGTTTTGGATCATTGTCTTGTTGGAAGACAAATCTCCGTCCCAGTCTCAGGTCTTCTGCAGACTCCATCAAGTTTTCTTCCAGAATGGTCCTGTATTTGGCTCCATCCATCTTCCCATCAATTTTAACCATCTTCCCTGTCCCTGCTGAAGAAAAGCACTTGTTGTTGATTCTTCACAAAAAAATACAGTTTTATATCTTTATGTTTAAAGCCTGAAATGTGGCAAAAGGTCGCAAAGTTCAAGGGGGCCGAATACTTTCGCAAGGCACTGTATTTACTATACTATATAGATATTTACTATAATATATAGATAGATAGTTACTATAATATATAGATAGATAGTTACTATAATATATAGATAGATAGTTACTATAATATATAGATAGATAGATATGTCTCTGTCTGGTTGTGGATATTTACTATAATATATAGATATTGCCTGCAGTCTCTGGCTGGTTTTTGCTGAGGTTTACAAACAGGTTTTCAACTCTTAACCCCACAGCTGTGATGTTTGTGTGTGTTTGTGTTTCGTAAGTGCTCTTGTGTGAAATGTGAATCAACCCACTCCACTTCTATATCTACACCAGCCCCACACACCAAACACACCACACACACCACACATACCACACACACACCAAACACACCACACACACCACACATACCACACACACACCACACACACCATAGAAACCTCCGTACCTCCACACCAGTGGTCGTGATGGAAAAATGATGAGGGCAGGAAGGGAGGGGAGCAGGGGGGTGGGGGGGTTGGAGCAGTGCCTAGTCCTCTCCCAATGCATGCTGGTCCGGGGTGCAGGTCTGCAGGGGAATTGCTAGCAGCTGCTTCCCTTCGCTAGTTTAGTAATAAAGAGGGCTGATCTAAAACCCCGTAGAGGATATATCACTGGTCAGATGAAATACTCTCTCTTTTATAGTAGGTGAGAGGATTACAATACAACAACAACAAAACTCCAACACAATCTCGATGTTTACTCAATCATCTTGTTTGTAATCACAGCATTATTACTACACGTGTGTTCATGTTATTAATGTGATATTTTAGTTGTGGGCTGTTTCAGGCCTGATTTAATGTAATTAATGATTTGGTGGTTCGAGCCCGGAATGCTGATTGGCTGACAGCTGTGGTATATCAGACCGTAAACCACGGGTATGAGAAAACATTTGTTTTTTACGTTGGTAACCAGTTTACAATAGCAATAAGGCACCTCTGTGGTTTTGTGCTGGCCAATGTACCATGGCTAAGGGCTGTATCCAGGCACTCTGCGTTGTGTCGTGTGTAAGAACAGCCTTTAGCAGTGGTATACTGGCCCTATACCACACCTCCTCGGGCCTTTTTGCTTAAATAGCACAGCTAAAGTATGTTTCACAGTCACAATGACCTTGCAGTGATTCATCATGAAGTCATTTGTTACTCGCAACCTGGATTCGGTCTTATGTAGCAAAATGTGTGATTGTGTTTTTTTTGTTTTTACACTGGATTAAAGTAGAGACTCGGAGCTACAAAATGGTATATTATACACTGTAGTTGAGGAATAATGGGAAAGTAATTCCGCTTTGAAAGTGGATGAACTTGTAAACTCACTTTTGAGAGAATCACCTTTGAATGTTTTGGTATCTGGTGAAGAGCTCTTCTTTGTCTACGCCCATTCAGCATCGTTCACACCCCCTGAAGCTTTAGTCCCACCCATTCAGCATCGTTCACACCCCCTGAAGCTTTAGCCCCACCCATTCAGCATCGTTCACACCCCCTGAAGCTTTAGTCCCACCCATTCAGCATCGTTCACACCCTCTGAAGCTTTAGCCCCACCCATTCAGCATTGTTCACACCCTCTGATGCTTTAGCCCCACCCACTCAGCATCGTTCACACCCCCTGAAGCTTTAGTCCCACCCATTCAGCATCGTTCACACCACCTGAAGCTTTAGTCCCACCCATTCAGCATCGTTCACACACCCTGAAGCTTTAGCCCCACCCATTCAGCATCGTTCACACCCTCTGAAGCTTTAGCCCCACCCATCTCATTTGGTTTGGAGCGTTCGGAACGCAGACTTGACGTTCTGGCAGATGATTTGTTTACCTCTGGATAACATGAAAACAGGCTAGCCAGCTCCGCTGGCAACAATATCATTGTGCTTTTTGCAGACATTTACTGACACTGGCTATATTCAAAGGGTGTTGTACACACGTCACGTAATGTTTGCTAACGAGCCAGCCAGCTAACATTAGCTAGTTAAACTAGTTAGCTAGTTAAAGAACAATGAACAGTGCTGGGAGCTAACCAATCATGTTCAATGTTAGCTAGCTAACATCAGGCTCTAACTAGAAAAGCAAACAGCTCTGGGATACGAATAATAATGTCCGCTAGGGAGCCAGCCAGCCAGCTAAAGTTAGCTAGCAAGCTAACACTACACTTTAGCTTAAGACATATAGCTAGCTAGCTAGGTAAACAAAGTCTAAGATCACACATCACGTAACGTTAGGTAAAGAGCAAGCCAGCTAACGTCAGCTAGTTAAACAACAATGAACAAAGTGCCAGCAATGTCACCTACAGTACATGTATTTGAAGTAATACAGTACAACAGAGTGTTGGACCAATTGTTTTAGACTACATGATAAATCACAGGGAGTGATATCACAGGGAGTGACATCACAGGGAGTGACTTCACAGGGAGTGACTTCACAGGGAGTGACTTCACAGTCACTTAGATAGCTAGAGACGCCCATCAGATCCTCCTCTCCACCCTCTCCGAGTTGGGCATCTCCGGCGCGGCCCACGCTTGGATTGCGTCCTACCTGACAGGTCGCTCCTACCAGGTGGCGTGGCGAGAATCTGTCTCCTCGCCACGCGCTCTCACCACTGGTGTCCCCCAGGGCTCTGTTCTAGGCCCTCTCCTATTCTCGCTATACACCAAGTCACTTGGCTCTGTCATAACCTCACATGGTCTCTCCTATCATTGCTATGCAGACGACACACAATTAATCTTCTCCTTTCCCCCTTCTGACGACCAGGTGGCGAATCGCATCTCTGCATGTCTGGCAGACATATCAGTGTGGATGACGGATCACCACCTCAAGCTGAACCTCGGCAAGACGGAGCTGCTCTTCCTCCCGGGGAAGGACTGCCCGTTCCATGATCTCGCCATCACGGTTGACAACTCCACTGTGTCCTCCTCCCAGAGCGCTAAGAACCTTGGCGTGATCCTGGACAACACCCTGTCATTCTCAACCAACATTATGGCGGTGGCCCGTTCCTGTAGGTTCATGCTCTACAACATCCGTAGAGTACGACCCTGCCTCACACAGGAAGCGGCGCAGGTCCTAATCCAGGCACTTGTCATCTCCCGTCTGGATTACTGCAACTCGCTGTTGGCTGGGCTCCCTGCCTGTGCCATTGAACCCCTACAACTCATCCAGAACGCCGCAGCCCGTCTGGTGTTCAACCTTCCCAAGTTCTCTCACGTCACCCCGCTCCTCCGCTCTCTCCACTGGCTTCCAGTTGAAGCTCGCATCCGCTACAAGACCATGGTGCTTGCCTACGGAGCTGTGAGGGGAACGGCACCGCAGTACCTCCAGGCTCTGATCAGGCCCTACACCCAAACAAGGGCACTGCGTTCATCCACCTCTGGCCTGCTCGCCTCCCTACCACTGAGGAAGTACAGTTCCCGCTCAGCCCAGTCATTACTGTTCGCTGCTCTGGCCCCCCAATGGTGGAACAAACTCCCTCACGACGCCAGGACAGCGGAGTCAATCACCACCTTCCGGAGACACCTGAAACCCCACCTCTTCAAGGAATACCTAGGATAGGATAAGTAATCCTTCTCACCCCCCCTTAAATGATTTAGATGCACTATTGTAAAGTGGCTGTTCCACTGGATGTCAGAAGGTGAATTCACCAATTTGTTAGTCGCTCTGGATAAGAGCGTCTGCTAAATGACTTAAATGTAAATGTAAATGTACATTCTTAGAAAGAACATGTGCTATCTAGAGCCACACGGAACCAATAAGGGGACAGCCGAAACCCTTTTCTTCCTAAGAGTGTAGCAACAGGCTGTATGTTATAGCTGTATGTCATAGGCTACAGTACAAGAACGGGTTGTTGGACCACATCTTTTTTAAAGATCACACAGTGAATAACAGTGATTCAGAGTTACATAGATAACTTTTATAGGCTAAAGTACAAGAAAGGATTGGACCACTTACGCCAAAGGGTTCATGTTCAGTGTTACTGGTTTAAAACATCCCAGTACAACCACTGACAGTCTAGTTCAGCTGTAATATCAACCACTTAAGCATTCATTCTCTCTCTCTCTCTCTCTCTCTCTCTCTCTCTCTCTCTCTCTCTCTCTCTCTCTCTCTCTCTCTCTCTCTCTTTCTCTCTCTCTCAATTCAATTCAAGGACTTTATTGGCATGGGAAACGTGTTAACATTGTGAATATATAAAGTGAAATAAACAATACAAATTAACAGTAAACATCACACATGCAGAAGTTTCAAAACAATAAAGACGTTACAAATGTCATATTATATATATATACAGTGTTTTAACAATGTACAAATAGTAAAGGACACAAGATAAAATAAGTAAGCATAGATATGGGTTGTATTTACAATGGTGTGTGTTCTTCACTGCTTGCCCTTTTCTCGTGGCAACAGGTCACAAATCTTGCTGCTCTGATGGCACACTGTGGAATTTCACCAAGTAGATATGGGAGTTTTTCAAAATAGGATTTGTCTTCAAATTCTTTGTGGATCTGTGTAATCTGAGGGAAATATGTCTCTCTAATATGGTCATACATTGGGCAGGAGGTTAGGAAGTGCAGCTCAGTTTCCACCTCATTTTGTGGGCAGTGAGCACAAAGCCTGTCTTCTCTTGAGAGCCATGTCTGCCTACGGCGGCCTTTCTCAATAGCAAGGCTATGCTCGCTGAGTCTGTCTAGGATCTCTAGGATCTCTAGGATCACGAGACTCGTGTACCAGTACAGTGTATACAGAAACCCGTTTTTAAACTACAATCTGTCGTCCCATGTGTGAATTTGTTATTCAATGTGTTTTCTACTGACTACGGTAATAACAGTAAGATCAAATGTAATGTTTCATCAAATATATTTGCCCAGTACTACATTAATATGATACTCTAAGTCCCAAGGGAAGGCTTACAGTACTGTGTATGGCCAGTACTACATTAATATGATACTCTAAGTCCCAAGGGAAGGCTTACAGTACTGTGTATGGCCAGTACTACATTAATATGATACTGTAAGTCCCAAGGCTTATAGTGCATGCAGATGGGAAGCCTGATGGTTAAGAGACCAGACACAAAAGGCTGATGGTGACGTGTCAGGGCAGTGTGCAATATGTGCTAGACGTCTATCTATTGTATATGTCGAGTGACATATACACACAGTGTTTATTTTGTGTACAGCGGGGCCGTGTGTCTTAGACAGTTTCTTTCTGGGAAGACATCCTATCCTATCCTATCCTATCCTAAGACACATAGAGGAAGGAAGGACCATGAAGGACCATGAAGGACCATGAACCGTAATTGTTTTGGGAGAAACTTTGAGGATTTTAAAATAACCCTTCTTGACTTGTTCAGACTTAACCCCCCCCTCCCCCCCCTCCCCCCAAAACAATAAAAAATACAATAAATAATAGGTCACTGTTCACTTGATTTATCACTTACAAAACCCCTCAATGGACAATGTTTTTTTAGAAAGCGTTAAACGTTAAAGAGTGAAAATCACCAAAGTTTTGATAACAAGGTTTCAGAAAAGCCAGATTGTTTGTGTCTTCCCCCAACAGGATTGGTTATTTTAAATTGGATTTGAATATCTCATTGGTATTTTTTTTTGAGTAAGCAAGGTCTATACTAAAGTCATCACAATATAGGTTCAGACAGCTAATTTAATTTCCCTAATTCTAATTCCTGTCTTCTTTCCCAACAGGATTGGTTGTTTTGAAATATGACCTCCAAATCAATACATCCAATCCCAAAGACCCGGGGATCTCTCACCTGTCTAAGCCCACGTCTAACTGCCTCCTCCCTCGGTCGCTCGATGAAGAGGTGAGTATCAGCCGTAAACACGGATTAGGGGATTATCTCTCTCTCCTTTATGTGGGAAAATCGAAGACCCACAGGATTATCACACTGCAGATTAATGTGGACAATAATCCTACCAGCCTACTATCAAGACAACAAACAGGACGTAAAGAGACAAAATACCACAGACAGAGGTGGAAGAGAGAGAGAACACTCCAACTAGAAGAATAGGGAGAGAGAGAGAGAGAGAGAGAGAATTTGAGAACATTTAACAACCTTGCTTATGTTTTTTTCAAGTGACAATGCTGATAATTACCCTGCTGGTGAGTCATGCCACTACTTCCTTCACATACAGTATGTCCTTTGTTTAGTTTATGAGGATAGCCATTTGCTGTTGCCCTTCACTATACCCTTCACACATGTTCTTAGTATAGTGTTGCCCACGCTACAGAGACACTTCCTGGTCCACACTCCACTGGTCACAAAGTTCCCTCCTCATGTGTCACTGCCTTATTTAGTGGGAAAGGTCTCAGCGAGTCACAGACCAGCAAGGCCGCTTTCTTTAACGGTCTTACCATATGGATTTGTTTACGCACGCACGCACGCGCACACACACACACACACACACACACACACACACACACACACACACACACACACACACACACACACACACACACACACACACACACACACACACACACACACACAAACAACAACAACAACGACAACAGCAACATCGACAAGCAGGACTCACATGATATTCTCCAAACACCCCACAAGGCAGACATCACAATTATTCGCAAAAGGACGCAGAGGACGACGAGCCGGACGCCTCGTCCGGACCCGGAAAAGGCGGGTGGCAAAGCTGCCGTTACCTACAATAATAAACTAGATGAGGTACGATCACTGGACAATAAACTAGACGAGGTACGATCACTGGACAATAAACTAGACGAGGTACGATCACTGGACAATAAACTAGACAAGGTACGATCACTGGACAATAAACTAGATGAGGTACGATCACTGGACAATAAACTAGACGAGGTACGATCACTGGACAATAAACTAGACGAGGTATGATCACTGGACAATAAACTAGACGAGGTACGATCACTGGACAATAAACTAGACAAGGTACGATCACTGGACAATAAACTAGATGAGGTACGATCACTGGACAATAAACTAGACAAGGTACGATCACTGGACAATAAACTAGACGAGGTACGATCACTGGACAATAAACTAGACGAGGTACGATCACTGGACAATAAACTAGACAAGGTACGATCACTGGACAATAAACTAGACGAGGTACGATCACTGGACAATAAACTAGACGAGGTACGATCACTGGACAATAAACTAGACGAGGTACGATCACTGGACAATAAACTAGACGAGGTACGATTCCGAATATCCTACCAACGTGACATCAAAACCTGTAATATCCTATGCTTCACGGAATCGTGGCTGAATGATGACATGGATATTCAAATAGCGGGATACACGCTGCACCGGCAAGATAGAACAGTACACTCCGGTAAGACGAGGGGGGGTGGTCTGTGCATATTTGTAAACAACAGCTGGTGCACAAAATCAAAGGAAGTCTCTAGATTTTGCTCGCCTGAAGTAGAGTATCTCATGATAAGCTGTAAACCATATATATATATATATATGACACGAGCCTACCTATATATATATTGTGATAAACTGCAGGCCACGCTACTTGCCTAGAGAGATCTCAGCTATACTTTTCGTGGCTGTTTATTCACCACCACATACAGATGCTGGCACTAAGACCGCACTCAGTCAGCTGTATAAGGAAATAAGCAAACAGGAAACACTCACCCAGAGGCGGCGCTCCATAAATCAGTTCTACCAAATCTCTATCAACATGTTAAATGTGCAACCAGAGGGAAAAAAATCTAGATCACCTGTATTCCACACACAGAGACGCTTACACAGAGACGTCGTCCCCACAGTGCTTGTTCGTACATACCCCAACCAGAAGACATGGATTACAGGCAACATCTGCACTGAGCATAAGGGTAGATATGCCGCTTTCAAGGTGCTGGACTCTAACCCGGAAGCTTACAAGAATTCCTGCTATGCCCTCCAACGAACCATCAAACAGGCAAAGTGTCAATGCAGGGCTAAGATTGAATCATACTACACCGGCTCCGACGCTCGTCGGATGTGGCAGGGTTTGGAAACTATTACAGACTACAAAGGGAAGCACAGCAACGAGCTGCCCAGTGACACGAGCCTACCAGACTGGCTAAACCACTTCTATGCTCGCTTCGAGGCAAGCAACACTGAGGCATGCATGAGAGCATCAGCTGTTTCGGACGACTGTGTGATCACGCTCTCCGTAGCCGACGTGAGTAAGACCTTTGAACAGATCAACATACACAAGGCTGCAGGGCCAATCGGATTACCATGACGTGTGCTGCAGGCATGGGCTGACCAACTGGCAGGTGTCTTCACTGACATTTTCAACATGTCCCTGATTGTGTTTGTAATAAAAACATGCTTCCAGCAGACCACTATAGTCCCTGTGCTGAAGAACACAAAGGCAACCTGCTTAAATGACTACAGACCTGTAGCACTCACGCCCGTAGCAATGAAGTGCTTTGAAATGCTGGTCATGTCTCACATCAACACCATTCTCCCAGAAACCCTAGACCCCTTCCAATTTGCATAACACCCAAACAGATCTACAGATGAGCCATCTCTATTGTACTCCACACTGCCCTTTCCCACCTGGACAAAAGGAACACCTATGTGTGAATGCTATTCATTGACTACAGCTCAGCGTTCAACACCATAGTACCCTCAAGGCTCATCACTAAGCTAAGGAATCTGGGACTAAACACCTCCCTCTGCAACTGGATCCTGGACTTACTGATGGGCAGCCCCCAGTTGTTGAGGGTTGGTAGCAACACATCTGCCAGGCTGATCCTCAACACTGGAGCTGCCCAGGGGTGCGTGCTCAGTCCCCTCCTGTACTTCCTGTTCACCCAACGACTGCATGGCCAGGCTCGACTCCAACACCATCATTAAGTTTGCTGACGAAACAACAGTGGTAGGCCTGATCACCGACAATGACAAGATAGCCTATAGGGAGGAGGTCAGAGACCTGGCCGGGTGGTGCCAGAATAACAACCTATCCCTCAACGTAACCAAGACCAAGAAGATGATTATGGACTACAGGAAAAGGAGGACTGAGCATGTCCCCATTCTCATCCACGGGGCTGTAGTGGAGCAGGTTGACAGCTTCAAATTCCTTGGTGTCCACATCAACAACAAACTAGAAAGGTCCAAACACACCAAGACAGTCATGAAGAGGGTATGACAAAGCATATTCCCCCTCAGGAAAAGAAAAAGATTTGGCAAAGGTCCTGAGATCCTCAAAAGGTTCTACAGCTGCAACATCGAGAGCATCCTGACCGGTTGCATCACTGCCTTGTACGGCAATTGCTCCGCCTCCGACCGCAAGGCACGTCAGAGGGTAGTGTGTACGGCCCAGTACATCACTGGGCAAAGCTGCCTGCCATCCAGGTGTCAGAGGAAGGCCCTAAAAATTGTCAAAGACCCCAACCACCCCAATCATAGACTGATCTCTCTACTACCGCATGGCAAACAGTACCGGAAGTTTTGGACAAAAAGGCTTCTCAACAGTTTTTAACCCCAAGCCATAAGACTCCTGAACAGGTAACCAAATGGTTACCCGGACTATTTGCATTGTGTGCCCAATCCCTCAATCCCTCAATCATTCTTTTACGCTGCTGCTACTCTTTGTTTATCTTATATGCATAGTCACTTTAACTATGCATTTATGTACATACTACCTCAATTGGCCCGACCAACCAGTGCTCCCGCTCATTGGCTAACCAGACTATCTGCATTGTGTCCCACCACCCGCCAACCCCTCTTTTTACGCTACTGCTACTCTCTGTTCATCATATATGCATAGTCACTTTAACCATACCTACGTGTACATACTACCTCAATAAGCCTGACTAACACGTGTCTGTATATAGCCTTGCTACTCTTATTTTCAAATGTCCTTCTACTGTTGTTTTATTTCTTTACTTACCTCCCCGGCGATATCACCGGTGCTCTCCGCTGGTGCCAATAAGATTAAATTGAAAATTGCCATAATTTAAAGACAGATTAGAGTATTTTCATTGTCTTCTCTTTACAGCAATACCCAACAATGCTTTAAAAACAATGTTAACCCACGATTGTATTTTTAAAAAATATATTAAATTAAATTAAAATTAAATTTTTATATGCCTTTCTGGGCCTCTGTACTTATTACTGACATTCACAAATCAACAACCATCTATTTTGATATTTGCCACGCACACTGCCCAAACTGTGTTTTCTGGTGTAGTAGCCTCTATTGAATGATTTTTATTAATTTCTGTACAGACAGGAATACACTAATTAGGCTATATTATTTTGGCAATTTAAATCAATTTACAACTTTCGGACACGCCACCTTTGTTGCCCTAGAATACTACAGGAAATAAACCCTTTCTCACCAGAATCAAATTAAATCGATAGAATGAATGCTTCAATCTAGTTGACATCAATCAATTTTTTAACTTTAATCTCTGCTTTTCCCATACAGCAACAACGTGTAAGGGACCAGGGAGAAAATGCAATAACTCTCTAAAAACTGGAAATGTCACTGACCATAGTTGGCTTTATATGTTTATATGTTTTGTTTGGTCAGGGTGTGATCTGAGTGGGCATTCTATGTTGTATGTCTAGTTTGTCTGTTTCTGTGTTTGGCCTGATATGGTTCTCAATCAGAGGCAGGTGTTAGTCATTGTCTCTGATTGGAAACCATCTTTAGGTAGCCCGTTTTGTCATTCCGGGTTGTGAGTGATTGTCTATGTGTAGTGTTTGTGTCAGCACGATTGTTCATTAGCTTCACGGTTGTCACTTTGTTGTTTTGTAGTGTTCCGCTTTTCCATTAAAATGACAAACACTTACGACGCTGCGCTTTGGTCCTCTCTTTCCACTGACGACAAACGTGACAGAATCACCCACCACAAAGGACCAAGCGGCGTGGTAATGGGCAGCAGCAGCGGCCAAAATTTCAGGACTCCTGGTCATGGGAATAGATTTTAAACGGAGAAGGACCCTGGGCACAGGCTGGGGAATATCACCACCCCAAAGCAGAGCCGGACGCAGCGAAAGCTGAGCGGCGGCGAAATGAGGAGGCAGCACGGCAGCGCGACAGGTACGAGAGGCAGTCCCAAAATATTTTTTGGGGGGGCACACGATGAGTGTGGCTAAGCCTGGTAGTAGATCTGAGCTCACTCCTTGTGCTTATTATAAGCAGTGCGTTACTGGTCAGGCACCGTGTTATGCGGTTAAGGGCGTATGGTGCCTGCTCAGGGTATATGGTGCCTGCTCAGCGTGTCAGGTCGCCGGTACGCCGTTTTGGTCCAGGGTAGCCTGCTCCGGCTCTGCATGCTGTGTCTCCGGGGTGCTGGAAGGGAGCAGTGCGTTCTATCCCTGCACTCCGCTCGTGCCGGGCAAATGTGGGAGTGGAGCCTAAGGGAGAGGTGCGCGTAGTAGGCACTAGATATCGAGTGCTTACCCACAGCCCGGTTCAACCTGTGCCTGCATTCTGGAGGATCTGGGCTAGAGTAGTGATCCAGTCTGGGGGAGTGGTGCCAAGGCTGCGCATCAGAGCTGCAGTTCTCCCCCACAGCCCGGTCCTTCAGGTGCCTCCTCCTAATACCAAGCCTCCTGGTGGTCTCCCCAGCCTGGTGGGTCCTGTGGCAGCCCAATGCACCAGGCTGTCTCTCTGTCTCCTCCCTACAGGTGCTCCCATCTGTCCAGCGCCGCCAGAGCCGCCAGTCAGCCAGGAGCCGTCAGACAGCCAGGAGCCGTCAGACAGCCAGGAGCCGCCAGAGCCGTCAGCCATTCCAGATCTGCCCCTCAGTCCGGAGCTGCCCCTCAGTCCGGAGCAACCCCTCAGTCCAGTGGGGCCCTTTAGTAGAGTTGCCAGTCCTAGGCTGGCGGCGAGGGTCGCCGTTCCTAGGAGGCCACAGAAGCGGACTAAGACTATGGTGGAGTGGGGTCCATTCCAGCGCCAGAGCCGCCACCGCGGACAGATGCCCACCCAGACCCTCCCCTATAGGTTCAGGTTTTGCGGCCAGAGTCCGCATCTTGGGGTAGGGGTACTGTCACGCACTGACCATAGTTTGCTTTGTATGTTTATGTGTTTGTTTGGTCAGGGTGTGATCTGAGTGGGCATTCTATGTTGTATGTCTACTTTGTCTGTTTCTGTGTTTGGCCTGATTCGGTTCTCAATCAGAGGCAGGTGTTAGTCATTGTTTCTGATTGGAAACCATATTTAGGTAGCCTGTTTTGTCATTGTGGGTTGTGGGTGATTGTCTATGTGTAGTGCACTTTGGTCCTCTCTTTCCATTGACGACAACCGTGACAGGAAAGAGTTTCCATGCAGTTTTAAGGAAGTTAAAAAGCTGTGAAAACTACATGTTTCTGATAAGATATCAGTTCTACTTGGATGTATATTTTATGTGGTTTAAATACTATCAGCTTTTATGACGCTGAAAAAGACCTTTACAGACGGTCCCTAACTGCACATTTACATTTCTCAAGATGCTGAAAGTGTTACGGCTGTCGTCGGAATGAGACCAAAGCGCCACCATACCCCCATACACCTATACCCATACCCCCATACCCATACACCTATACCCATACCCCCATACCCATACACCTATACCCATACCCCCATACCCATACACCTATACCCATACCCCCATACCCATACACCTATACCCATACCCCCATACACCTATACCCATACCCCCATACCCACCTACACCTATACCCATACCCCCATACCCATACACCTATACCCATACCCCCATACCCATACACCTATACCCATACCCCCATACCCATACACCTATACCCATACCCCCATACCCATACACCTATACCCATACCCCCATACCCATACACCTATACCCATACCCCCATACCCATACACCTATACCCATACCCCCATACCCATACACCTATACCCATACCCCCATACCCATACACCTATACCCATACCCCCATTCCCATACACCTATACCCATACCCCCATACCCATACACCTATACCCATACCAACATACACCTATACCCATACCCCCATACCCATACACCTATACCCATACCCATACCCATACCCATACACCTATACCCATACCCCATACACCTATACCCATACACCTATACCCATACCCATACACCTATACCCCCATACCCATACACCTATACCCATACCCCCAAACCCATACCTCCATATCCATACCCCCATACCCATACCCCCATACCCATACACCTATACCCATACCCCCAAACCCATACACCTATACCCATACCCCCATACCCATACACCTATACCCCCATACCCATACACCCATACCCATACACCAATACCCATACCCCCATACCCATACACCTATACCCATACCCCCATACCCATACCCATACACATATACCCATACCCATATACCCATACCCATACACCTATACCCATACCCCCATACCCATACACATATACCCATACCCCTATACCCATACCCATACACCAATACCCATACCCCCATACCCATACACCTATACCCATACCCCCATACCCATATACCCATACCCCCATACCCATGCACCTATATCCATACCCCCATACCCATACACCTATACCCATACACCTATACCCATACCCCCATACCCATACACCTATACCCATGCACCTATATCCATACCCCCATTCCCATGCACCTATATCCATACCCCCATACCCATACACCCATACCCATACCCCCATACCCATACACCTATACCCATACCCCCATACCCATACACCTATACCCCCTTACCCATACACCTATACCCATACCGCCATACCCATACACATATACCCCCATACCCATACACCTATATCCATACCCCCATACACCTATACCCATACCCCCATACCCATACACCTATACCCCCATACACATACACCTATACCCCCATACCCATAACCCCATACCCATACACCTATACCCATACCCCCATACCTATACCCCCATACACATACACCTATACCCATACCCCCATACCTATACCCCTATACCCATACACCTATACCCATACCCCTATACCTATACCCATACCCCCATACCCATACACCTATACCCATACCCCTATACCCATATACCCATACCCCTATACCCATATACCCATACCCCCATACCCATACCCATACACCTATACCCATACCCCCATACCCATACACCTATACCTATACCCCCATACCCATATACCAATACACCTATACCCATACCCCTATACCAATACACCTATACCCATACACCTATACCCATACCCCTATACCCATATACCCATACCCCTATACCCATATACCCATACCCATACACCTATACCCATACCCCCATACCCATACACCTATACCTATACCCCCATACCCATATACCAATACACCTATACCCATACCCCTATACCAATACACCTATACCCATACACCTATACCCCCATACCCATACACCTATACCCATACCCCCATACCCATACCCCCATACCCATACCCCCATACTCAGCGTGGAAAGTTTACATCTTCTTTATTTAAGAACAAACACCAAAAAACAACCAAAGATAAACAACTGTAAAGTTATGCCGGGCTATACAGCTAATGTTCAAAATCAACATACCACAAACTAAAGATGGAAAAAAAGGCTGCCTAAGTATGATTCCCAATCAGAGACAACGATAGACAGCTGCCTCTGATTGGGAACCATACCCGGGCCAACAAAGAAACAGACAAACAAGAATGCCCACCCAAATCACACCCTGACCAAACCAAAAAGAGAAATAAAAAGGCTCTCAAAGTGACAAAATACATTATATTTCACCATTCCTTTTCCCATAGCCAAAATGTACATTCGGTGTATCATTTTACTGCAAGAAATGCTTAATTAGTTAATAATATAATAATAATAACAATAATAATAACAATAATAATATAGGCTACGTGAGAGGATTTAGACAGATCTCAGGCTACTATTCCATTCATGTAACCTACCTATCAGAACAGTAGAATACAGTCCTACCAATCAGAACAGTAGAATACAGTCCTACCTATCAGAACAGTAGAATACAGTCCTACCTATCAGAACAGTAGAATACAGTCCTACCTATCAGAACAGTCGAATGCAGTCCTACCTATCAGAACAGTAGAATACAGTCCTACCTATCAGAACAGTAGAATACAGTCCTACCTATCAGAACAGTAGAATACAGTCCTACCTATCAGAACAGTAGAATACAGTCCTACCTATCAGAACAGTAGAATACAGTCCTACCTACAGTATAGAATACAGTCCTACCTATCAGAACAGTAGAATACAGTCCTACCTACAGTATAGAACACAGTCCTACCTATCAGAACAGTAGAATACAGTCCTACCTATCAGAACAGTAGAATACAGTCCTACCTATCAGAACAGTAGAATACAGTCCTACCCACAGTATAGAATACAGTCCTACCTATCAGAACAGTAGAATACAGTCCTACCTATCAGAACAGTAGAATACAGTCCTACCTATCAGAACAGTAGAATACAGTCATACCCATCAGAACAGTTGAATACAGTCCTACCTATCAGAACAGTAGAATACAGTCCTACCTATCAGAACAGTAGAATACAGTCCTACCTACAGTATAGAACACAGTCCTACCTATCAGAACAGTAGAATACAGTCCTACATATCAGAACAGTAGAATACAGTCCTACCTATCAGAACAGTAGAATACAGTCCTACCTATCAGAACAGTAGAATACAGTCCTACCCATCAGAACAGTAGAATACAGTCCTACCTATCAGAACAGTAGAATACAGTCCTACCCATCAGAACAGTAGAATACAGTCCTACCTATCAGAACAGTAGAATACAGTCCTACCTATCAGAACAGTAGAATACAGTCCTACCTATCAGAACAGTAGAATACAGTCCTAACTATCAGAACAGTAGAATACAGTCCTACCTATCAGAACAGTAGAATACAGTCCTACCTACAGTATAGAATACAGTCCCACCTATCAGAACAGTAGAATACAGTCCTACCTACAGTATAGAACACAGTCCTACCTATCAGAACAGTAGAATACAGTCATACCCATCAGAACAGTAGAATACAGTCCTACCTATCAGAACAGTAGAATACAGTCATACCCATCAGAACAGTTGAATACAGTCCTACCTATCAGAACAGTAGAATATAGTTCTACCTATCAGAACAGTAGAATACAGTCCTACCTATCAGAACAGTAGAATACAGTCATACCCATCAGAACAGTAGAATACAGTCCTACCCATCAGAACAGTAGAATACAGTCCTACCTATCAGAACAGTAGAATACAGTCCTACCTATCAGAACAGTAGAAAACAGTCCTACCTACAGTATAGAATACAGTCCTACCTATCAGAACAGTAGAATACAGTCCTACCTATCAGAACAGTAGAATACAGTCCTACCTATCAGAACAGTAGAATACAGTCCTACCTATCAGAACAGTAGAATACAGTCCTACCTATCAGAACAGTAGAATATAGTCCTACCTACAGTATAGAATACAGTTCTACCTATCAGAACAGTAGAATACAGTTCTACCTATCAGAACAGTAGAATATAGTCCTACCTACAGTATAGAATACAGTTCTACCTATCAGAACAGTAGAATACAGTTCTACCTATCAGAACAGTAGAATATAGTCCTACCTATCAGAACAGTAGAATACAGTCCTACCTATCAGAACAGTAGAAAACAGTCCTACCTACGGTATAGAATACAGTCCTACCTACAGTATAGAATACAGTCCTACCTATCAGAACAGTAGAATACAGTCCTACCTATCAGAACAGTAGAATACAGTCCTACCTGTCAGAATAGTAGAATACAGTCCTACCTATCAGAACAGTAGAATACAGTCCTACCTATCAGAACAGTAGAATACAGTCCTACCTATCAGAACAGTAGAAAACAGTCCTACCTACGGTATAGAATACAGTCCTACCTACAGTATAGAATACAGTCCTACCTATCAGAACAGTAGAATACAGTCCTACATATCAGAACAGTAGAATACAGTCCTACCTATCAGAACAGTAGAATACAGTCCTACCTATCAGAACAGTAGAATACAGTCCTACCTGTCAGAATAGTAGAATACAGTCCTACCTATCAGAACAGTAGAATACAGTCCTACCTATCAGAACAGTAGAATACAGTCCTACCTATCAGAACAGTAGAATACAGTCCTACCTATCAGAACCGTAGAATACAGTCCTACCTATCAGAACAGTAGAATACAGTCCTACCTATCAGAACAGTAGAATACAGTCCTACCTATCAGAACAGTAGAATACAGTCCTACCTATCAGAACAGTAGAATACAGTCCTACCTATCAGAACAGTAGAATACAGTCCTACCCATCAGAACAGTAGAATACAGTCCTACCTATCAGAACAGTAGAATACAGTCCTACCTACAGTATAGAATACAGTCCCACCTATCAGAACAGTAGAATACAGTCCTACCTATCAGAACAGTAGAATATAGTCCTACCTATCAGAACAGTAGAATACAGTCCTACCTATCAGAACAGTAGAATACAGTCCTACCTACAGTATAGAATACAGTCCCACCTATCAGAACAGTAGAAAACAGTCCTACCTATCAGAACAGTAGAATACAGTCCTACCTATCAGAACAGTAGAATATAGTCCTACCTGTCAGAACAGTAGAATATAGTCCTACCTACAGTATAGAATACAGTCCCACCTATCAGAACAGTAGAAAACAGTCCTACCTACAGTATAGAATACAGTCCTACCTATCAGAACAGTAGAATACAGTCCTACCTATCAGAACAGTAGAATACAGTCCTACCTATCAGAACAGTAGAATACAGTCCTACCTATCAGAACAGTAGAATATAGTCCTACCTATCAGAACAGTAGAATACA
Organism: Oncorhynchus masou masou; assembly: GCF_036934945.1. Classification (NCBI taxonomy): domain Eukaryota; kingdom Metazoa; phylum Chordata; class Actinopteri; order Salmoniformes; family Salmonidae; genus Oncorhynchus; species Oncorhynchus masou. The sequence continues at coordinate 89,554,682 of NC_088243.1, read as the reverse complement.
GTCCTACCTATCAGAACAGTAGAACACAGTCCTACCTATCAGAACAGTAGAATACAGTCCTACCTATCAGAACAGTAGAATACAGTCCTACCTATCAGAACAGTATAATACAGTCCTACCTATCAGAACAGTAGAATACAGTCCTACCCATCAGAACAGTAGAATACAGTCCTACCTATCAGAACAGTAGAATACAGTCCTACCCATCAGAACAGTAGAATACAGTCCTACCTATCAGAACAGTAGAATACAGTCCTACCTATCAGAACAGTAGAATACAGTCCTACCTATCAGAACAGTAGAATACAGTCCTACCTATCAGAACAGTAGAATACAGTCCTACCTATCAGAACAGTAGAATACAGTCCTACCTACAGTATAGAATACAGTCCTACCTATCAGAACAGTAGAATACAGTCCTACCTATCAGAACAGTAGAATACAGTCCTACCTATCAGAACATTAGAATACAGTCCTACCTATCAGAACATTAGAATACAGTCCTAACTATCAGAACAGTAGAATACAGTCCTACCTACAGTATAGAATACAGTTCTACCTATCAGAACAGTAGAATACAGTCCTACCTATCAGAACAGTAGAATACAGTCCTACCTATCAGAACAGTAGAATACAGTCCTACCTATCAGAACAGTTGAATACAGTCCTACCTACAGTATAGAATACAGTCCTACCTATCAGAACAGTAGAATACAGTCCTACCTATCAGAACAGTAGAATACAGTCCTACCTATAAGAACAGTAGAATACAGTCCTACCTATCAGAACAGTAGAATACAGTCCTACCTATCAGAACAGTAGAATACAGTCCTACCTATCAGAACAGTAGAATACAGTCCTACCTATCAGAACAGTAGAATACAGTCCTACCTATAAGAACAGTAGAATACAGTCCTACCTATAAGAACAGTAGAATACAGTCCTACCTATCAGAACAGTAGAATACAGTCCTACCTATAAGAACAGTAGAATACAGTCCTACCTATCAGAACAGTAGAATACAGTCCTACCTATCAGAACAGTAGAATACAGTCCTACCTATCAGAACAGTAGAAGACAGTCCTACCCATCAGAACAGTAGAATACAGTCCTACCCACAGTATAGAATACAGTCCTACCTATCAGAACAGTAGAAGACAGTCCTACCCATCAGAACAGTAGAATACAGTCCTACCTATCAGAACAGTAGAATACAGTCCTACCTATCAGAACAGTAGAATACAGTCCTACCTACAGTATAGAATACAGTCCTACCTATCAGAACAGTAGAAGACAGTCCTACCTATCAGAACAGTAGAATACAGTCCTACCTATCAGAACAGTAGAATACAGTCCTACCCACAGTATAGAATACAGTCCTACCTATCAGAACAGTAGAATACAGTCCTACCTATCAGAACAGTAGAATACAGTCCTACCTATCAGAACAGTAGAATACAGTCCTACCTATCAGAACAGTAGAATACAGTCCTACCTATCAGAACAGTAGAATACAGTCCTAACCTATCAGAACAGTAGAATACAGTCCTACCTATCAGAACAGTAGAATACAGTCCTACCCATCAGAACAGTAGAATACAGTCCTACCCATCAGAACAGTAGAATACAGTCCTACCCACAGTATAGAATACAGTCCTACCTACAGTATAGAATACAGTCCTACCTATCAGAACAGTAGAATACAGTCCTACCCATCAGAACAGTAGAATACAGTCCTACCTATCAGAACAGTAGAATACAGTCCTACATATCAGAACAGTAGAATACAGTCCTACCCATCAGAACAGTAGAATACAGTCCTACCTATCAGAACAGTAGAATACAGTCCTACATATCAGAACAGTAGAATACAGTCCTACCAATAGGAACAGTAGAATACAGTCCTACCTATCAGAACAGTAGAATACAGTCCTACCTATCAGAACAGTAGAATACAGTCCTACCTACAGTATAGAATACAGTCCTACCTATCAGAACAGTAGAAGACAGTCCTACCTATCAGAACAGTAGAATACAGTCCTACCTATCAGAACAGTAGAATACAGTCCTACCTACAGTATAGAATACAGTCCTACCTATCAGAACAGTAGAATACAGTCCTACCTATCAGAACAGTAGAATACAGTCCTACCCATCAGAACAGTAGAATACAGTCCTACCCATCAGAACAGTAGAATACAGTCCTACCTATCAGAACAGTAGAATACAGTCCTACCTATCAGAACAGTAGAATACAGTCCTACCAATCAGAACAGTAGAATACAGTCCTACCTATCAGAACAGTAGAATACAGTCCTACCTATCAGAACAGTAGAATACAGTCCTACCTACAGTATAGAATACAGTTCTACCTATCAGAACAGTAGAATACAGTTCTACCTATCAGAACAGTAGAATACAGTCCTACCCATCAGAACAGTAGAATACAGTCCTACCCATCAGAACAGTAGAATACAGTCCTACCCATCAGAACAGTAGAATACAGTCCTACCTATCAGAACAGTAGAATACAGTCCTACCTATCAGAACAGTAGAATACAGTCCTACCCATCAGAACAGTAGAATACAGTCCTACCCATCAGAACAGTAGAATACAGTCCTACCTATCAGAACAGTAGAATACAGTCCTACCCATCAGAACAGTAGAATACAGTCCTACCCATCAGAACAGTAGAATACAGTCCTACCTATCAGAACAGTAGAATACAGTCCTACCTATCAGAACAGTAGAATACAGTCCTACCAATCAGAACAGTAGAATACAGTCCTACCTATCAGAACAGTAGAATACAGTCCTACCTATCAGAACAGTAGAATACAGTCCTACCTACAGTATAGAATACAGTTCTACCTATCAGAACAGTAGAATACAGTTCTACCTATCAGAACAGTAGAATACAGTCCTACCTATCAGAACAGTAGAAAACAGTCCTACCTATCAGAACAGTAGAATACAGTCCTACCTATCAGAACAGTAGAATACAGTCCTACCTATCAGAACAGTAGAATACAGTCCTACCTATCAGAACAGTAGAATACAGTCCTTCCTATCAGAACAGTAGAATACAGTCCTACCTACAGTATAGAATACAGTCCTACCTATCAGAACAGTAGAATACAGTCCTACCCACAGTATAGAATACAGTTCCCTTGACGAACATTCCCCAAATCTCGTCACATTTGTATAGCGCCTCCCAATCATCACACATAACATAGCAGCTGGATTTTTTTATACATTGTTCTCTCTCTTTATTCAACCCACCACCCACTCGTCCTTCATCCACATAATATTCATGACCCTAAACCCACCTGCCTCGCGGAGATAACCGTGGGGACTTTGGGTTGTGAGTCAACCCGTGCATTACACACACACACACGAACACACACACGCACGAGCACACACACAGGAACACACGCACGAGCACACACACACGCCAATACACAGGAACACATACACACACGCACGGTCACACAAACACACACACACGCACACGCAAGCATGCAGGAACACACACACACACACACGCACGGTCACACAAACACATACACACACAAGCACACAGGAACACACACACACACGGTCACACACACACACTCTCTCTATACTGGGATATAATAATATAATAAACAATATGTTGTAGCTGACTGGTCCATTTTATGAAAGTTAACATGCTTCTTTTATTTTAGAATGTCGTTTTTATGATAATTGGATAGTAAATTGTGTCTGAAATCGATCTACAATGGCAGATATATATATGAGAGAGAGAGAGAGAGGGAGAGAGAGAGAGAGGGAGAGAGAGAGAGAGAGGGAGAGGGAGAGGGAGAGGGAGAGGGAGAGGGAGAGGGAGAGGGAGAGAGAGAGATAGAGAGAGAGAGAGATAGAGAGATAGATAGATACCGAGGCCTGTAAAAAACACATGGGCTGTGCTGGTGTGGAGTGCTCTCTCTCTACATCACACATTAAATCCATATCCATACCATACAGCTGTGTGTCAACCAACATGTCTGTTCTGTAATGTTTTCCAGTCATGAAACACATGTCTAGATGACATTGGATAAATAAAAGGTACGACAAACCAAGGAATTCACATAACCTGGTAACGGCTTGACATACTCATGTATCACAGAGACTGTAAATCCATATTTTAATATGTTCCTCACTTGGTTAGTGACAGAGACAGACAGACAATACACAGGCAATTAAACATCACTTAATTTGTGTCCTATACAGTCAATTATACTCTGAATGTGTTATGTGTTTACCGCGAAGTGCCCAGTCAATTTGTCAATTACCATTACCAATTATAACAGGATATGAACCTTACACCACTGAATACCACTTCCTGTAAGTATGGCTCCGATGGGGATGTCTAACATTTTACGGGCTTCTAACAAATTGTGCTATTTTGTGTGTTCTTTCACATTGTTTGAAACTTATTTTGTACATAATGTTGATGCTACCGTCTCTTATGACCGAAAGAAGAGCTTTCGGACATCAGAACAGCAATTACTCACCTCGAACTGGACAAAATATTTTTTATTTAATGATTCCTACGCTAAAGGTTGTAATGTTGCTCCCAGACGAAGGAACATCATTCATGTCATGAAGAAAGGAAGGAAATGCAGGGGGCGGAGATCAGGGTGACTTGTGAGAATTTGCCGGCGAGTGGGTGACCACTTGTTCTACCATCTGTTCTCATGGCCAGCTATGTAAAACCAATGACACCAGCGTCAAAGCACATCAGTTGTAACCCAGGTTATTGGATTCTGTTGGAATGTGAAAACAGACATCTGATTGGCTGAGGTGGGTGTAGTACCTGGGCCACAGTACAAGGTCTACGAGGCTTTACCTGAACCTGATTCATTTCCTGCTCACTGACAAGTGTCAACATGATATCACCTATGACACATTCAAATGGGGTTTAAGTGGGGTTTAATTGAGCTTTAGAGAGCTTTAGTTGAGTTCAAATTGGGATTATCAACAGCTGTATGTATGTATTATAAAGGCAAATGTCTTCAGAACAAGATAAACAGGTCAGAACTAGAAATTCGTTCTATTGGCCAATGTGTCAATCACTGGAGAATAAACTGGATGAGCTCCGTTCGAGACTATCCTACCAACGGGACATTTAAAACTGTAATATATTATGTTTCACCGAGTCGTGGCTGAACGACGACACGTATAATATACAGATTATAATTGGCTGTTGGCTGTTGTTTTTGCATCGGCAGGACAAAACAGGACAAAACACCTACGTTTGTTATGACGAGGTGTGGGGGGGGGGGGGGTGTGTCTATTTGTCAGTAACAGCTGGTGCACGATGTCTAATATTAAGGTAGTCTCAAGGTATTGCTCTCCTGAGGTAGAGTACCTTATGATAAGCTGTAGATCACACTATCTACCAAGAGAGTTGTCATCTATATTTTTCTCAATCTTCTATTTACCACCACAGACTGATGCTGGCACTAAGACCGCACTCAATGAGCTGTATAAGGCCATAAGCAAATGTGGAAAATACTCATCCAGAGGCCAGGGACTTTAATCATTTTAAGGTTGCATTAAAGTTTCTAGACCACCTTTACTCCACACACAGAGACGCATACAAAACTCTCATTCGCCCTCCATTTGGCAAATCTGACCACAACTCCATCCACCTGATTCCTGTTTACAAGCAAAAACTAAATCAAGAAGTAGTAGGAAGTACCAGTGACTTGCTCAATACGGAAGTGGTCAGATGACGCGGATGCGACTCTATAGGACTGTTTGCTATCACTGGAATATGTTCCAGGATTCATCTAATGGCATTGAGGAATACACCACATCAGTCAACAACTTCATCAATAAGTGCATCACCGATGTCGTCCCCACAGTGACTGTACGTACATTTCCCAACTGAAGCCATGGATTACAGGCAAAATCTGCACCGAGCTAAAGGCTAGAGCTGCCGCATTCAAAGAGCGGGACACTAATCCAGAAGCTTATAAGAAATCCCGCTATGCCATCAGACAAACCATCAAATTGGCAAAGTGTCATGTCTTGTTATGTCTGTTCCTGTCCTTTCTCTTCACTCTCTCTCTCTGCTGGTCTTTTTAGGTTACCTTCTCTGTCTCTCATTCTTCAGCTGTTCTACATCTCCTCTAACTAGCTCATTCACTCTTTCACACCTGTTCTCTCTTCCCCCTCTGATTAGGTCTCTATTTCTTTCTCTGTTCCTGCTACTTTCAGTGTCTGATTCTTGTTTGTGTTTTTTGATGCCAGAAGCAAGCTGTCGTCTCGTTTGCTTCCACCTTGTCCTGTCCTGTCGGAGTCTGCCTGGCAGGTGCAACCTGCACTATACTAACGTTCTTTTTGTTCCGCTGACAACGTTGGAAGAGGATTTATGCCATTCCTGTTTTTTCATTAAAGAACTCTGTTTTCTGTTAAAACCGCTTTTGGGTCTTCACTCAAGTTCATAACAGAAGAATCAGACCAAGAATGGACCCAGCGGCTCCGGACCCTTTTCACTCCGCCGTCGAGATCCAGGGAGCGATGCTAGGCAGACACGAGGAGGAATTGTCTGCTGCTCAACATGCCGTTGAGACCCTGGCCGTCCAAGTCTCCGACCTCACAAGACGGGTTCACCAGCTCCACCTCGATCCACCGCCCACTTCCAGGGTTTCCGAGTCTCCGGAGCCCAGGATCAACAACCCGCCGTGTTACTCTGGGGAGCCCACTGAGTGCCGGTCATTCCTCACTCAGTGTGATGTGGTGTTCTCTCTCCAGCCCAACACTTACTCCAGGAGCGCAGCCCGCATCGCCTACGTCATTTCTCTCCTTGCCGGACGGGCGCGTGAGTGGGGCACGGCAGTCTGGGAGGCGAGGGCTGAGTGTATTAACCAGTATCAGGACTTTAAGGAGGAGATGATACGGGTTTTTGACCGTTCTGTTTTTGGCGAGGAGGCTTCCAGGGCCCTGTCTTCCCTATGTCAGGGGAATCGATCCATAACGGATTATTCTATTGAGTTTCGCACTCTCGCTGCCTCTAGTGACTGGAACGAGCCGGCTTTGCTCGCTCGTTTTCTGGAGGGTCTCCTCGTCGAGGTTAAGGATGAGATCCTCTCCCGGGAGGTTCCTTCCAGTCTGGACTCCTTAATAGCTCTCGCTATTCGCATAGAGCGACGGTTTGATCTTCGTCGCCGAGCTCGTGGAAAGGAGCTCACGTTCTCCGTTGCTCCCCTCTCCACATCACTGCCACCTGCCGCATCACTGCCACCCTCCTCCGCCGGCTCGGATGCTGAGCCTATGCAGCTGGGGGTATTCGCATCTCGGCCAAGGAGAGGGAACGGAGAATCACCAATCGCCTCTGTCTCTACTGCGGCTCCGCTGGTCATTTTGTCACCTCATGTCCAGTAAAAGCCAGAGCTCATCAGTAAGAGGAGGGCTACTGGTGAGCGCAACTACTCAGGCCTCTCCTTCTGGATCACGCACTACCTTTCCGGTCCATCTCCGCTGGCCCGGTTCATCTGCTTCCTGCAGTGCCTTGATAGACTCTGGGGCGGAGGGCTGTTTTATGGACGAGACCTGGGCTCGGGAACATGACATTCCTCTCAGACAGTTAGGGGAGCCCAGGGCCTTGTTCGCTTTAGATGGTAGTTCTCTCCCCAAGATTCAGCGTGAGACGCTGCCTTTAACCCTCACTGTCTCTGGTAATCATAGCGAAACCATTTCTTTTTTAATTTTTCGTTCACCTTTTACACCTGTTGTTTTGGGTCATCCCTGGCTAGTGCGCCATAACCCTTCTATTAATTGGTCTAGTAATACTATCCTATCCTGGAATGTTTCTTGTCATGTAACCTGTTTAATGTCTGCTATCCCTCCTGTTTCCTCTGTCTCTTCTTCACAGGAGGAGCCTGGCGATTTGACAGGGGTGCCGGAGGAGTATCACGATCTGCGCACGGTGTTCAGTCGTTCCAAGGCCACTTCTCTCCCTCCACACCGGTCGTATGACTGTAGTATTGATCTCCTTCCGGGAACTACTCCCCCCCGGGGTAGATTATACTCTCTGTCGGCTCCCGAACGTAAGGCTCTCGAGGATTATTTGTCGGTTTCGCTCGACGCCGGTACCATAGTCTCCTCCTCCTCCCCCGCCGGAGCGGGGTTTTTTTTTGTTCAGAAGAAGGACGGGTCCCTGCGCCCATGCGTGGATTATCGAGGGCTGAATGACATAACAGTTAAGAATCGTTATCCGCTTCCTCTTATGTCTTCAGCCTTCGAGATCCTGCAGGGAGCCAGGTTTTTCACCAAATTGGACCTTCGTAATGCCTACCATCTCGTGCGCATCAGGGAGGGGGACGAGTGGAAGACGGCGTTTAACACTCCGTTAGGGCACTTTGAATACCGGGTTCTTCCTTTCGGCCTCGTTAACGCTCCAGCTGTCTTTCAGGCACTAGTTAACGACGTCCTGAGAGACATGCTGAACATTTTTGTTTTCGTTTACATGGACGATATCCTGATTTTTTCACCGTCTCTCTCGATTCATGTTCAGCACGTGCGACGCGTCCTCCAGCGCCTTTTGGAGAACTGTCTTTATGTGAAGGCTGAGAAGTGCACTTTTCATGCCACCTCTGTCCCTTTTCTCGGTTCCGTTATTTCCGCTGAGGGCATTAAGATGGATCCCGCTAAGGTCCAGGCTGTCATTGATTGGCCCGTTCCTAAGTCACGCGTCGAGCTGCAGCGCTTTCTGGGCTTCGCTAATTTCTACCGTCGTTTCATCCGTAATTTCGGTCAGGTGGCAGCTCCTCTCACAGCCCTTACTTCTGTTAAGACGTGCTTTAAGTGGTCCGTTTCCGCCCAGGGAGCTTTTGATCTTCTTAAGAATCGTTTTACATCCGCTCCTATTCTTGTTACACCTGACATCTCTAGACAGTTTGTTGTTGAGGTTGACGCGTCAGAGGTGGGCGTGGGAGCCATTCTTTCTCAGCGCTCTCTCTCTCTGACGGCAAGGTCCATCCTTGCGCGTTTTTCTCTCATCGCTTATCGCCGTCAGAACGTAACTATGATGTTGGTAATCGCGAACTGCTCGCCATCCGCTTAGCCCTAGGCGAATGGCGACAGTGGTTGGAGGGGGCGACCGTTCCTTTTGTCGTTTGGACTGACCATAGGAACCTTGAGTACATCCGTTCAGCCAAACGACTTAATGCGCGTCAGGCTCGTTGGGCTCTGTTTTTCGCTCGTTTCGAGTTTGTTATTTCTTATCGTCCGGGCTCAAAAACACCAAGCCTGATGCTTTATCTCGTCTCTTCAGTTCTTCTGAGGTCTCCACCGACCCCGATGGGATTCTCCCTGAGGGGCGTGTTGTCGGGTTGACTGTCTGGGGAATTGAGAGGCAGGTAAAGCAAGCACTCGCTCACACTCCGTCGCCGCGAGCTTGTCCTAGGAACCTTCTGTTCGTTCCCGTTCCTACTCGCCCGGCCGTTCTTCAGTGGGCCCACTCTGCCAAGTTAGCCGGCCACCCCGGCGTTCGGGGTACGCTCGCTTCCATTCGCCAGCGTTTCTGGTGGCCCACTCGGGAACGTGACGCGCGTCGATTTGTCGCCGCTTGTTCGGTCTGCGCGCAGACTAAATCTGGGAACTCTCCTCCTGCCGGCCGTCTCAGACCGCTTCCCATTCCCTCTCGACCGTGGTCTCACATCGCTTTAGATTTTATCACCGGACTGCCTTCATCAGCGGGGAAGACAGTTATTCTTACGGTTGTCGATAGATTCTCTAAGGCGGCTCATTTCATTCCTCTCGATAAGCTCCCTTCTGCTAAGGAGACGGCTCAGATCATTTTTGAGAATGTTTTCCGAATTCATGGCCTTCCGTCTGACGTCGTTTCCGACAGAGGCCCGCAGTTCACGTCTCAATTTTGGAGGGAGTTTTGCCGTTTGATTGGGGCTTCCGTCAGTCTCTCGTCCGGCTTTCATCCCCAGTCTAACGGTCAAGCCGAACGGGCCAATCAGACTGTTGGTCGCATTTTACGCAGTCTTTCTTTTCGTAACCCTGCGTCTTGGTCAGAACAGCTCCCCTGGGCAGAGTACGCCCACAACTCGCTTCCCTCGTCTGCTACCGGTCTATCCCCTTTTCAGAGTAGCCTCGGGTACCAGCCTCCGCTGTTCTCATCTCAGCTCGCCGAGTCCTGCGTCCCCTCCGCTCAGGCTTTTGTCCAGCGTTGCGAGCGCACCTGGAAGGGGGTCAGGTCGGCACTTTGCCGTAATAGGGCGCAGACTGTGAGGGCCGCTAATAAGCGTAGGACCAAGAGTCCTAGATATTGTTGCGGTCAGAGAGTATGGCTCTCCACTCAGAACCTTCCCCTTAAGACAGCTTCTCGCAAGTTGGCCCCGCGGTTCATTGGTCCGTTCCGTATTTCTCAGGTCATTAATCCTGTCGCAGTGCGACTTCTTCTCCCGCGCTATCTTCGTCGCGTTCACCCGGTCTTCCATGTCTCCTGTGTTAAGCCCGTTCTTCGCGCCCCGCTCGTCCCTCCCCCCATCCCATCGAGGGCGCACCCATCTACAGGGTTCGTAAGATTTTGGACATGCGCCCTCGGGGCCGTGGTCATCAGTACCTAGTGGATTGGGAGGGGTACGGTCCTGAGGAGAGGAGTTGGGTTCCCTCTCGGGACGTGCTGGACCGTTCGCTGATCGATGATTTCCTCCGTTGCCGCCAGGTTTCCTCCTCGAGTGCGCCAGGAGGCGCTCGGTGAGTGGGGGGGTACTGTCATGTCTTGTTATGTCTGTTCCTGTCCTTTCTCTTCACTCTCTCTCTCTGCTGGTCTTTTTAGGTTACCTTCTCTGTCTCTCATTCTTCAGCTGTTCTACATCTCCTCTAACTAGCTCATTCACTCTTTCACACCTGTTCTCTCTTCCCCTCTGATTAGGTCTCTATTTCTTTCTCTGTTCCTGCTACTTTCAGTGTCTGATTCTTGTTTGTGTTTTTTGATGCCAGAAGCAAGCTGTCGTCTCGTTTGCTTCCACCTTGTCCTGTCCTGTCGGAGTCTGCCTGGCAGGTGCAACCTGCACTATACTAACGTTCTTTTTGTTCCGCTGACAACGTTGGAAGAGGATTTATGCCATTCCTGTTTTTTCATTAAAGAACTCTGTTTTCTGTTAAAACCGCTTTTGGGTCTTCACTCAAGTTCATAACACAAAGTGTCAATACAGGACTAAGCTGCCCAGTGACACGAGCCTACCAGACGAGCTAATCCACTTCTATGCTCGCTTCGAGGCAAGCAATACTGAGGCATGTATGAGAGCATCAGCTGTTCCGGACGACGCGTGATCACGCTGTAAGGCTTTTCTGTAATGTAACACTGTCGGATGCACAGTATAATAACATACATGTGTTTTACAGAATTCATGCTGTAGATTGCACTGCATTATGGGTAAAATAATGAAAAATATTGTTATATACTCTAATTTGGATGCCTCCTGTAAAACAAAAATACTCTACCATACTGTATTTCTTTACAGTAATAGCTTATGCTTACTGTAGATTCAAAATATCAGTTTCAGGCACCAACGTTGTGCTGTAGGGCGAGACCGGGAACACCTGCTACGAGTGGGTGTTGCTATGGTGACCAGTGACACATGAAGCTCAGACTATTTTAGTAAATATCTTCTGGAAGTGGAAGAATATTTTCAGCATCTGCTGGGTTAGGTACCTTGCCTTGTTTGTAAGAATATTTATTGCTCACCAACGTTGAATTACTGCATGTTTCTTTAGCGAACCTAGTTAGTTAGCTGGCTAAAGTTTTCTAGCAAGTTAGCTCAAGTTGACAAAAGCCATTTCGTTATGCTCTAAATTGCTCGTAAATTGCTACTAGATATCTAAGCTGTGCGACCTAGAAAAACACCAGATAGAATATTGTGATATTATTATATTATATTATCGCAGCCTCTGAGTGACAAATAAATACACTGAGTGCAGATTTGTGACTGTTATTACTACAGAGAAAATAGCTTGTTTCTAGCAGTTTCTAGCAATGACCCATATTTTGCAGCCAATCACAATGTCGTTGGTGGAAAATAGTGTGTGGCGAACCCGGGATTATATGGTATTTCAAGTCGGATAGCAGCTCAACTCAAGAAATAACTAATATTGGTAGCCATCTAGATGTCACCGTGATATATTCTACTCAATGGGGAGAGCCAAGTGATTCAGGTTCACTTGGCTCTCATCTGATCGACATAAATCATTGTTTTGTAGGCCAGGATTGTCCATATTGCCTATCCCACTAACATTTTATTTGATTTAAAAAACATTGTTTGAGGCGCTGTTGGAAGCCAAGGATGTTGAACGCGTTTCCCTATCACTCCTGAGATAATGACCAAATGTATATGTTTAACCTTGCAAAATTTTATATATTTCTGTTTGGCCAGGCGTCTGAAGAGACCCCTAAACAATTCGGATCAAGTTTGAGAAATGTAAGTTTGTAATGTCGTCTACCTGGCCAAAAACGAAGTCTGCAAGAGCAGGCTGCAGCAAGCCCTCCCTCCCTCCCTCCCTCCCTCCCTCCCTCAGGTCAGAGATATCAATGGTCAAAGACGAGCTTAAAAAAAATCTAGCGAGAGTATACAGAATAAGCTCGACGCACACAGAGTGGCCTTATCGGAGCTGGAGTGAGGTGCTACAGACCACAGCAAATGCATTAGCGAGCCAGAGGCTAACGTTGGCTCATTAACAACTAACAACTAAGGTGGCATGCCTCGACAATAGATGCAAAGATATGGAAAGTTCAATGCGGAGGAACAACATTTGTCGACTGGGCATACCGGAGGGAGTGGAGGGTCCAAAACCCATGGAGTTCATGGCCCAGCTCATGGCCCAGCTGCTTCAGGAGCTGCTCAGTCAGGAGGAGAAGCCACTGCTAGACCGGGCCCACCACACACTGCGTAGCCGACCCTGGGATGGAGAACCCCTGCGACCATTTGTCATCAGGGTGCATTTCTTTCACGTTCGCAATGACGTTCGCAATGACATACTGAGGAGTTCGACAGAAGCATCCCCTCTCCTCTATAAGGGTAAAAGAGTCTCGATATTTGCGGACAACACCACAGCTGTGGCTAAGATGCGGGCTAGCTTTGGAGCTATGAAGCACCAGCTACGCGCCTGCCCGGGAGGGAAGTTCGGCCTCATCTACCCTGCGGTTCTGAGACTGACCGGACGGCTCCACACACAGATTCAAGGACCCAGCTCTAGCGGCAGATTCCATCAACAAGAAACAAGAACGTGAACGCGGCTGTTGTACCGCATGGAACAAATGGTTGGCCTGCTGGTCTTCTTAGCAGGCTAGTGGTTTTACCATCTGTATTGCTGTTAAACCTCTCTTAACCGAGGTTAGTTTTCCTTAGACTCTGCCGGGGACCAATCTATGTATGTTTGACTTACTCTTAATTAAATGGTCACAAATCTCAGGCAGCACAGAGTAAGAATTATCATGCTTTGCTCTAAACTGTTTGTATTTTGGGCTTTGCTTGCACCTCAGTTGGGGAGATGCCTCGGCAAGGGAGGTTGTGAGGGAAGGGGTTTTCCCTTTTTATTTGTAAATAGTTTTTATATGTTTTTTTGTGTCTTGTCGCTTTGTCTTTGTTTTTTAAATTTGCGCTTTTAGGTTCAACTAAGATCTTCAGTTTACATTGTACCTTGTCCTTTACAGGTCCGCTCTCTCTCTTAAGACTCAGCCACCCGGCTGGAGGGAATGGCTTTAATAATGGCTTTAATAATCTGACTGGAACTGCAGGGGCATCAATAACCCAGTTAAACATAGCAAGGTGCTGCACCACCTTCGTCAATTGAAAGCTCACATCATCTTTCCCCAAGAAACTCATCTGAAGGTAACATAATGCTCAAGTCTTAGGTGCAGATGGGTGGCTCAGGTGTTCCATTCCTCATTTCAGAGCAAGGCAAAAGGGTGGCTATTTTACTTTACAGATCGGTACCTTTTACATGTTCTAATGTGTTCGCAGATCTCCATGGTAGATACATAATTGTCAGTGGTAGGCTGCTCAATACAAAGGTACTCCTTGTTAACATTTATGCTCCTAATTGTGACAATGGTGATTTTTTTTTAACATCGGTTCTCTCTACACTCCCAGATATGTATCTTCCCATATGATGATCTTAGGTGGTTAGACCCACATTTGGATCGATCCTCCACGATCCTCCGATCCTCCACTAAACCTACCACCTTATCAACCTCAGCTGGAGTTGTTCGCCCCTTTATGTCTGAATTCGCAGTTTCAGATCCTTGGAGAATGTTTAATCCATCTGGAAAAGCATACTCTTTTTTTCTCATCGGTTCACCACACATTTCAAGCATAGACGACTTCCTTGTAGATGAAAGGCTCCTCCAATCCATATCATCATGTTAATATAATCCAATTGTTGTATCTGACCACGCCCCTGTTACTATGGCTCCTCCATTCCATATCATCATGTTAATATAATCCAATTGTTGTATCTGACCACGCCTCTGTTACTATGGCTCCTCTATTCCATATCATCATGTTAATATAATCCAATTGTTGTATCTGACCACGCCCCTGTTACTATGGCTCCTCAATTCCATATCATCATGTTAATATAATCCAATTGTTGTATCTGACCACGCCTCTGTTACTATGGCTCCTCCATTCCATATCATCATGTTAATATAATCCAATTGTTGTATCTGACCACGCCCCTGTTACTATGGCTCCTCAATTCCATATCATCATGTTAATATAATCCAATTGTTGTATCTGACCACGCCTCTGTTACTATGGCTCCTCCATTCCATATCATCATGTTAATATAATCCAATTGTTGTATCTGACCACGCCCCTGTTACTATGGCTCCTCCATTCCATATCATCATGTTAATATAATCCAATTGTTGTATCTGACCATGCCCCTGTTACTATGGAAGTAGCCTTTCGAAATTTTGACAATCTGCGACCACCGTGGCGGCTAAATAGCTGCTCAGTAATGGACACTTTGTCAATTTTGTTTTGAGTCAAGAGTCAAATCGACCTTAACATGATTACAAATAGAACCCCAAACATCTGTGTCAACTCTCTGGAAATCCTTTGAAAGCTTATATCAGAGTTGAAATTACTGACAAAGAAATGATCCGTCTATAATTTTAATGGTAGGCTTATTTGAACAGTGAGAGACAGAATAACAACAACAAAAAATCCAGAAAAACGCACGTCAAAAATGTTAGAAATTGATTTATAGCTGAGATTAAGAGCACACTCTTAAAGGGAGTGCTCCTAATCTCAGTTTGTTACTTGTATAAAAGACACCTGTCCACAGAAGCAATCAATCAGATTCCAAACTCTCCACCATGGCCAAGACCAAGACCAAAGAACTCTCCAAGGATGTCAGGGACAAGATTGTAGACCTACACAAGCCTGGAATGGGCTTCAAGACCATCGCCAAGCAGCTTGGTGACAAGGTGACAACAGTTGGTGCGATTATTCGCAAATGGAAGAAACACAAAAGAGCTGTGAATCTCCCTCGGCCTGGGGCTCCATGCAAGATCTCACCTCGTGGAGTTGCAATGATCATGAGAGTGGTGAGGAATCAGCCCAGAACTACACGGGTGTAACGGTTTTCTTGAGGTGAAGTAGAGGCGGACCAAAACGCAGCGTGGTGGTTATTCATGGTACTTTAATAAAGACACTATACATGAATAAACTAACAAAACAATAAACGTGAGAAAACCTAAACAGCCTATCTGGTGAAAACAAACACAGAGACAGGAACAATCACCCACAAACACAGAGTGAAACCCAAGCTACCCAAGTATGATTTTCAATCAGAGACAACTAATGACACCTGCCTCTGATTGAGAACCATACTAGGCCGAAACATAGAAATACCCAAATCATAGAAAAACAAACATAGACTGCCCACCCCAACTCACGCCCTGACCATACTAAATAATGACAAAACAAAGGAAATAAAGGCCAGAACATGACAACGGGAGGATCTTGTCAATAATCTCAAGGCAGCTGGGACCATAGTCACGAAGAAAACAATTGGTAACACATTACACCGTGAAGGACTGAAATCCTGCAGCGCCCGCGAGGTCCCCCTGCTCAAGAAAGCACATATACATGCTCATCTGAAGTTTGCCAATTAACATATGAATGATTCAGAGGACAACTGGGTGAAAGTGTTGTGGTCAGATGAGACCGAATGCAGCTCTTTGGCATCAACTCAACTCGCTGTGTTTGGATGAGGAGGAATGCTGCCTATGACCCCAAGAACACCATCCCCACTGTGAAAAATGGAGGTGGAAACATTATGCTTTGGTGGTGTTTTTCTGCTAATGGGACAGGACAACTTCACTGCATCAAAGGAACGATGGACAGGGCCATGTACCGTCAAATCTTGGGTGAGAACTTCCTTCCCTCAGCCAGGGCATTGAAAAAGGGTCATGGATGGGTATTCCAGCATGAAAATGACCCAAAAACACACGGCCAAGGCAACAAAGGAGAGGCTCAATAAGAAGCACATTAAGGTCCTGGAGTCGCCTAGCCAGTCTCCAGACCTTAATCCCATAGAAAATCTGTGGAAGGTGCTGAAGGTTCGAGTTGCCAAACGTCAGCCTCAAAACCTTAATGACTTGGAGAAGATCTGCAAAGAGGAGTGGGACAAAATCCCTCCTGAGATGTGTGCAAACCTGGTGGCCAACAACAAGAAACGTCTGACCTTTTCTGGATTTTTTTGTTCTTCCACTCACTCGCTGTGCCTTCTGTCAGCCGGGATTTGGTGAAAAAAATGAGCAGCTGATCACTGTTGAAGAATTGTCTAATGCTGTCAAATCCCCTTAATCTGGGAGAAGCTCAGGGCCTGATGGCTACTCGGCAGAGTTTTATAAAAAGTTTATCTCTAAAATAGCCCCTATTCTAATTGAACAATGACGCATTTGTAAATGGTGCTCTCCCACAGACTCTCACTCAGGCAACCATTTGTCTTATTCTTTAAAAAAAACAAAGTCCCGCTGAACTGTGCATCATACCGTCCAATTAGCCTGCTAAATGTTGACTATAAAATTCTAGCCAAACTTCTGGCAACGCGTCTGGAAATAGTCCTCCCATCATTTATGTCTCCGGATCAAACAGGATTTATTAAAAATAGACATTTGTGTCATTCTTCAATCTTCAACGATTATTTAATATTATATATAATCCTTCTGTCGTCAATGCCTCTGAAGCCATTATATCTCTGGATGCGGAGAAAGCGTTTGATCCGGTGGAATGGAAATACCTTTTTTACACTCTAAATAAATTTGACTTTGGCTCCAAGTTCATGACTTGGATAAGACTTCTATACTCTTCCCCTCTGTCAGGACTAATGACACGCAATCAGATTGCCTCCCTTTGCAACGATCGACACGCCAGGGTTGCCCTTCAAGTCCCTTACTGTTTGCCCTCGCCATAGAACCCCTTGCAATAGGACTTTGCTCCAACCCCCTCATCAAAGGTATAGTCAGATACTGACACGAACACAAACTGTCCTGCAGATGATTTATTATTATACGCATCCAACCTTTCTGTCTCTTTTCCTGCTGCCCTTGCCACTTTCGCATCCTTTGGTCACTTATCAGGGTATAAACTGAATCTCAGTAAAAGCAAGTTGATGCTGCTTAAAATGGCCGCCAAAAAAAATCCCCATTACATAACTTGCTCACAGTAGTTTTATTTATCTCAGGGTACAATTCACAATCAGATTTGAAAACCTTTTTCAAGCTAACTTTTCTCCTCTTTTAACTCGTACTAAGGACGATTTGGAACGCTGGTCTTTGCTACACCTCTCCTTAGTCGCAATAATTAATTATATTAAAATTAATACTCTACCTAAATTCTTATATCTCAAACAGTGCCTTCCGATTTTTCATCCCAATCCATTTTATGAAAACGATCGACAGCCTAATACTACCCTTTATATGGGACAAAAAGCCCCCCCAGGATGTGAAAACAGCTTTTGCAGAGGCCCAAACCAGACGCCAGTCGAGTTCTACTGGATTTCAGATTCTATTATTGGGCCACTAACCTTAAGATCATTCCGTACTGGTTGCAGAGCAGAGAGATATTCCCACCCTGAATTTGGCTAGAGATGGAGGCTGCCTCGTCTATACCGGCATCATCGTCTTCCCTCACTCACTCCTCCATTACAGGCCCTTCACCAAAAATATACAGTGCCTTGCGAAAGTATTCGGCCCCCCTAAACTAAGCAACCTTTTGCCACATTTCAGGCTTGAAACATAAAGATATAAAAGTGTATTTTTTTGTGAAGAATCAACAACAAGTGGGCACAATCATGAAGTGGACCGACATTTATTGGATATTTCAAACTTTTTTAACAAATCAAAAACTGAAAAATTGGGCGTGCAAAATTATTCAGCCCCTTTACTTTCAGTGCAGCAAACTCTCTCCAGAAGTTCAGTGAGGATCTCTGAATGATCCAATGTTGACCTAAATGACTAATGATGATAAATACAATCCACCTGTGTGTAATCAAGTCTCCGTATAAATGCACCTGCACTGTGATAGTCTCAGAGGTCCGTTAAAAGCGCAGAGAGCATCATGAAGAACAAGGAACACACCAGGCAGGTCCGAGATACTGCTGTGAAGAAGTTTAAAGCCGGATTTGGATACAAAAAGATTTCCCAAGCTTTAACTTCTTGCGTCGAGCAATCCCGGATCCGGGATCCTATTTATAGACTCAAGCTCATTAGCATAACGCAACGTTAACTATTCATGAAAATCGCAAATGAAATTAAATAAATATATTTGCTCTCAAGCTTAGACTTTTGTTAACAACACTGTCATCTCAGATTTTCAAAATATGCTTTTCAACCATAGCTAAACAAGCATTTGTGTAAGAGTATTGATAGCTAGCATAGCTATAAGCCTAGAATTCAGCCAGCAACATTTTCACAAAAACAAGAAAAGCATTCAAATAAAATGATTTACCTTTGAAGAACTTCAGATGTTTTCAATGAGAAGACTCTCAGTTACATAACAAATGTTCAGTTTTTCAAAAAATATTATTTGTTTAGGACAAATCGCTCCGTTTTGTTCACTTTTGGCTATGAAAAAAACCTGTATCCAGTTATAGCCTCAAGCTCATTAGCATAACGTAACATTAACTATTTATGAAAATCATAAATGAAATGAAATAAATATGCTATCTCTCAAGCTTAGCCTTTTCTTAACAACACTGTCATCTCAAATTTTCAAAATATGCTTTTCAACCATAGCGAAACAAGCATTTGTGTAAGAGTATTGATAGCTAGCGTAGCATTTAGCGTAGCATTTAGCGGGCAACATTTTCACAAAAACCAGAAAAGCATTCAAATAAAATCATTTACCTTTGAAGAACTTCGGATGTTTTCAATGAGGAGACTCTCAGTTACATAGCAAATGTTCAGTTTTTCCTGAAAGATTCTTTGTGTAGGAAAAATCGCTCCATTTTGTACATCACGTTTGAGTACCAAAAAAAAATGAAAATTCAGTCATCAAAACGGCAAACTTTTTTCCAAATGTACTCCATAATATCGACTGAAACACGGCAAACGCTGTTGAGAATCAATCCTCAAGGTGTTTTTCACATATCTCTTCATTGATATATCGTTCGTGGAAGTCTACTTTCTCCTCTGAATCCCATGTAAAAATACTTGCAGCTGAAGATGACGCACCAATTTCGACGGAGGACACCGGGCGGACACCTGGCAAATGTAGTCTCTTATGGTCAATCTTCCAATGATATGCCTACAAATACGTCACAATGCTGCAGACACCTTGGAGAAACGGCAGAAATTGTGGGCTCATTCCTGTCGCATTCACAGCCATATAAGGAGACATTGGAAAAAAGAGCTTCAAAAATTTTGCTCATTTCCTGTTTGAAGTTTCATCTTGGTTTCGCCTGTAGCATCAGTTCTGGGGCACTCATAGATAATATCTTTGCAGTTTTGGAAACGTCAGAGTGTTTTCTTTCCAAAGCTGTCAATTATATGCATAGTCGAGCATCTTTTTGTGACAAAATATTGCGCTTAAAACGGGCACGTTTTTTTATTCAATAATGAAATAGCGCCCCCATAGATGTAACAGCTTAAAAAAGTTTGAAATATCCAATAAATGTCGTTCCACTTCATGATTGTGTCCCACTTGTTGTTGATTCTTCACAAAAAATATACAGTTTTATATCTTTATGTTTGAAGCCTGAAATGTGGCTAAAGGTCGCAGAGTTCAAGGGGGCCGAATACTTTCGCAAGGCACTGTATGTGTCAAAACAACATTGAAGATGTGGAATCAATATCGGCGCCACTTTGGATTTCAGACAACCTCTTCTTTGGATCCGGTAGCCTCTAACCCAGCTTTTCCCCCATCTATGGTTGATGGTGCTTTCTCAACATGGTCTAGTGTCGGTATTAAAAGATTCAGAGATCTGTATAATAACAATACATTTAGTACGTTTGAACAATTATCAGCCAAATTTGGTCTCCCCAGACATCATTTTTTTAGGTTCTAACAAGTCCGGTGTTACATCCACAGCAGATATCAAGGATTCCTGGTGTAACACAGTTCGACACAATTCTTATCCCACTTCCTACTCTTATTAAAGGCACCTTGTCAATAATCTTTAGTCCAATGTTCTCACTACAAACCAACTCATTAATTAAACAATATTAAATCCTCATGGGAGGAGGTACTGGGTAAGGAAATATCTGATGAACTATGGGCAGGGGCACTCAAAAGGATACTCTTCTATTTCTCGACACTCATCCTCATTCAATGCAAATTCATTCACACGGCCCAATGAACCAAAGCAAGATTATCCAAATTGTACAAGGACGTGAACCCTAATTGTGTACGATGTAACAAGTCTCCTGCTAATCATGTAAACGTCTCTTGTTGGTTTCTAGAACGACGTCTTTAACACACTCTCAGAATTAAGCGGTCAGACCCTTAATTGGACAATTTGGGTTTTCCTTACCCACAATACAACTGACCAAAATGAACAAGGATGTAATTGCCTCTGTCACTTTGTTAGCGAGACGATTAATGTTACTTAGATGGAAATCCTCTGCAGCCCCTTCTCATGCTCTTTGGATTAAATCCGGTTTGAATTGAATAAAGTTGGAAAAAAATTCAACACACACTCAATGGGTCTGTAGACAAATTCTATGCAATGTGGGCTCCCTTCTTTTCTTATGTTAAACCAATACATTTCCCTGCAGTTCCAGAGTGATGTATATTTATGTATTGGTGACGTAAGAGGCCAGGTATGTGCATACACGACATCTCGGATGCTAAGGACGGTATTATCTGTACTAGTTGACCTATAACCGTATCAAAATATATAGTTATCATTTTATTTTCATTAAGAAAATGTGTTATATTTATTTTGTTGTATTTTTCGTCTGTCTCTCTATGTTTTTCTGTATTGCTGTCTTTGATGCGTTGTTTTATATTACAACCAAAATAACTTAGAAGTGAAATTATTTTCTAAATGCTGGTATTGAAAATTAAATAAACAAAGTATATATATTTTTTTAAATAAATAAACATTGTTCCATAAACCTGTTTACAACACCAGATAGAAAGGAAGATGTTGTGGTAAAATAATTTGTTATATTGTGTAAACTATAGCAATGTATTAGTTTGTTAGGGTTTGAACTATCTAGCAGTCTTCTTTGTATTTGTTCAATGCCTCAACTGATTTCATAAACTGTGTTGTAGATTCAAATTAACCCAAGATGATGAATCCTGAAGATGGAACCAAGTGTACGACGAGGTCACCCAGAGGAAGCCAGCTGTTCTGTTCTCAATCACTAGATTGGCCCATTCTTCCAAGAGCTCACAGAGTTTGAATGAAGATTTCTAGTGAGGTAAGTTGTTATGTTCCCACAGTTTCTGTGTTGTTGTGGGTTTGTATTTGTGTATATGTGTGTGTGTATGTGTGTATTTCAGGAAATGGCTTCCTGGATTCCAAAGCAGTTGATTGGTTGGTCCATCACTAATTGGAGCTCTGACCTGCCCTCTCATCAGGGGATACAGCTGTCTGCAATTACCGACTCCTTCTGCAGCTTGAAAAGCCAGTGTTCCTTTGTTAGGAGGGAGAGCTTCTTTCTATGTCCTGTGTTGGTTATTGGTCTGGTAAATGTGTATACCTTAGTTCCTAGTGTTTTTGGTTTATTTAAATGGTTCACAATTTTAAATTATAGTGTTTCATTTGTTCCCAGTGGGGAACGGGAAGGCACTTTGGGAGTGTTTAGGCCAGAGGCCTGCGGGCATACATATACCCATAGTATTTAGTATATCTATGCACCCCCTGTATTTTGGTTAGTTTGCCAAATCAAATCAAAGTTTGTCACATTCACCGAATACAACCGGTGTAGACCTTACAGTGAAATTCTTACTTACTGGCTCTAACCAATAGTGCAAAAAAGGTATTAGGTGAACAATAGGTAGGTAAAGAAATAAAAACAACAGTAAAAATACAGGCTATATACAGTAGTGAGGTTATAAAGGGCTACATACAGACACTGGTTAGTCAGGCTGATTGAGGTAGTATGTACATGTAGATATGGTTAAAGTGACTATGCATATATGATGAACAGAGAGTAGCAGTAGTGTAAAAGATGGGTTGGTGCATGGGACACAATGTAGATAGCCGGTTAGCCAATGTGCGGGAGCACTGGTTGGTCGGCCCAATTGAGGTAGTATGTATAGTTAAAGTGACTATGCATATATGATAAACAGAGTAGCAGCAGTGTAAAACGAGGGGTTGGGGGGTCTCACAATGCAAATAGTCCGGGTAGCCATTTGTTTACCTGTTCAGGAGTCTTATGGCTTGGGGGGTAAAAACTGTTGAGAAGCCATTTTGACTTGGCACTCCGGTACCGCTTGCCATGCGGTAGTAAAGAGAACAGTCTATGAGTGGGATGGCTGGGGTCTTTTTTTGGGGGGGCCTTCCTCTGACACCGCCTGGTGGAGAGGTCCTGGATGACAGGCATCTTTGCCCCAGTGATGTACTGGGCCGTACGCACCACCCTTTGTGGTGCCTTGCGGTCGGAGGCCGAGCA
Organism: Oncorhynchus masou masou; assembly: GCF_036934945.1. Lineage (NCBI taxonomy): Eukaryota > Metazoa > Chordata > Actinopteri > Salmoniformes > Salmonidae > Oncorhynchus > Oncorhynchus masou. Next base: position 89,531,559 of record NC_088243.1, on the reverse strand, counting down.
ATTTCCGTACCAGGCAGTGATGCAACCAGTCAGGATGCTCTCAATGCTGCAGCTGTTGAACCTTTTGAGGATCTCAGGACCTATGCCAAACCTTTTTAGTTTCCTGAGGGGAATAGGCTTTGTCGTACCCTCTTCACGACTGTCTTGGTGTGTTTGGACCATTCTAGTTTGCTCTAAACCTGCTCCACTACAGCCCCATCAATGGGAATGGGGGTGTGCTCGGTGCTCCTTTTCCTGTAGTCCATAATCATCTTCTTGGTCTTGGTTACGTTGAGGGATAGGTTGTTATTCTGGCACCACCCGGCCAGTTCTCCGACCTCCTCCCTATAGGCTGTCTCGTCGTTGTCGGTGATCAGGCCTACCACTGTTGTGTCATCTGCAAACTTAATGGTGGTGTTGGAGTCGTGCCTGGCCATGCAGTCGTGGGTGAACAGGGAGTACAGGAGGGGACTGAGCACCTAACCTCACCAACTGGGGGCGGCCCGTCAGGAAGTCCAGGATCCACTTGCAGAGAGAGGTGTTTAGTCCCAAGATCATTAGCTTAGTGATGAGCTTTGAAGGTCCATTGGTGTTGAACGCTGAGCTGTAGTCAATGAATAGCATTCTCACATAAGTGGTCCTTTTGTCCAGGTGGGAAAGGGCAGTGTGGAGTGCAAAAGAGATTGCATCATCTGTGGATCTTTTTGGGCGGTATGCAAATTGGATTGGGTCTAGGGTTTCTGGGATAATGGTTTTGATGTGAGCCATTACCAACTTTTCAAAGCACTTCATGGCTACGGACGTGAGTGATACAGGTCTGTAGTCATTTAAGCAGGTTGCCTTTGTCTTCTTGGGCACAGGGACTATGGTGGGCTGCTTGTGTTTGTATTACAGACTCAATCAGGGACATGTTGAAAATGTCAGTGAAGACACCTACCAGTTGGTCAGCACATGCCCGGAGCACACGTCCTGGTAATCCGTCTGGCCCCATGGCCTTGTGTATGTTGCCCCGTTTAAAGGTCTTACTCATGTCGGCTACGGAGAGCGTGATCACACAGTCGTCCGGAACAGCTGATGCTCTCATGCATGGCTCAGTGTTGCTTGCCTCGAAGCGAGCATAGAAGTAGTTTAGCTTGTCTGGTAGGCTTGTGTCACTGGGCAACTTGCGGCTGTGCTTCCCTTTGTAGACTGTAACAGTTTGCATCGGAGCCGGTGTAGTATGATTCAATCTTAGCCCTGTATTGACGCTTTGCCTGTTTGATGGTCCATCGCAGGGCATAGCAGCAATTTCTTGTAAGCTTCCTGGTTAGAGTCCAGCACCTTGAAAGCGGCAGCTCTTCCCTTTTGCTCAGTGTAAATGTTGCCTGTAATCTATTGTTTCTGGTTGGGGTATGTACGTACAGTCGCTGTGGGGACGATGTCCTTGATGTACTTATTGATAAAGCCAGTGACTGATGTGGTGTAATCCTCAATGTCATCGCAAGAATCCCGGAACAGTTCCAGTCTGTGATAGCAAAACAGTCCTGTAGTTTAGCATCTTCTTCATCTGACCACTTTTTTATAGACCGAGTCACTGGTGCTTTAATTTTTGTTTGTAAGCAGAAATCAGGAGGATACAGTTGTGGTTAGATTTACAAAATGGAGGGCGAAGGAGAGGATTGTACGTATCTCTGTGTGTAAGGGAATACCCCCCTGAAATGGACAAAAATGAATGGGAAAACATTGGCATAGGACAAACCATGTACACGATGGCCAATAAAATCAAATAAAATCAAATTTTATTCGTCACATACACATGGTTAGCAGATGTTAATGCGAGTGTAGCGAAATGCTTGTGCTTCTAGTTCCGACAATGCAGTAATAACCAACAAGTAATCTAACTAACAATTCCTAAACTACTGTCTTATACACAGTGTAAGGGGATAAAGAATATGTACATAAGGATATATGAATGAGTGATGGTACAGAGCAGCATAGGCAAGATACAGTAGATGGTATCGAGTACAGTATATACATATGAGATGAGTATGTAAACAAAGTGGCATAGTTAAAGTGGCTAGTGATACATGTATTACATAAGGATGCAGTCGATGATATAGAGTACAGTATATACGTATGCATATGAGATGAATAATGTAGGGTAAGTAACATTATATAAGGTAGCATTGTTTAAAGTGGCTAGTGATATATTTACATCATTTCCCATCAATTCCCATTATTAAAGTGGCTGGAGTTGAGTCAGTGTCAGTGTGTTGGCAGCAGCCACTCAATGTTAGTGGTGGCTGTTTAACAGTCTGATGGCCTTGAGATAGAAGCTGTTTTTCAGTCTCTCGGTCCCAGCTTTGATGCACCTGTACTGACCTCACCTTCTGGATGATAGCGGGGTGAACAGGCAGTGGCTCAGGTGGTTGATGTCCTTGATGATCTTTATGGCCTTCCTGTAACATCGGGTGGTGTAGGTGTCCTGGAGGGCAGGTAGTTTGCCCCCGGTGATGCGTTGTGCAGACCTCACTATCCTCTGGAGAGCCTTACGGTTGAGGGCGGAGCAGTTGCCGTACCAGGCGGTGATACAGCCCGCCAAGATGCTCTCGATTGTGCATCTGTCGAAGTTTGTGAGTGCTTTTGGTGACAAGCCGAATTTCTTCAGCCTCCTGAGGTTGAATAGGCGCTGCTGCGCCTTCTTCACGATGCTGTCTGTGTGAGTGGACCAATTCAGTTTGTCTGTGATGTGTATGCCGAGGAACTTAAAACTTGCTACTCTCTCCACTACTGTTCAGTCGATGTGGATAGGGGGGTGTTCCCTCTGCTGTTTCCTGAAGTCCACAATCATCTCCTTAGTTTTGTTGACTGTTACGGATACAGTTATCCTGTGTGTGTGTGTATCCTGTGTGTGTGTTTCTTTTCTCTCCTTCTCCCCTCACAGGTGAGAATCATCACTCCCCAATCAGTCAACAATCAATCATCAATCAGAAGACACACCTCCTCATATTTCCTAAACCTATCACAGTTCCTTCCCCATGGTTTAAAAACCCCATCATTTGTTTGTTCTATAGCTCAGCTCAGCCCAATCTCTCTGTAAATGCCATGTCTGTAGGTCTCTGTGTTTCACTCTCGCTTTGTGTCGTAACCTCTCTTTTGTTTAAGCACCTCATAGCACTTTGTCATCACCTGTGAGTATTGTTTTTGGTTATGGTGTTTGTGTTTGATTGCTGGTGGAAAAGGGGGAAACCAAGACAAGTCGCCCATGGGCATACACTACCCGTAGGTGAACTTTGTTAAATACACTAGTTAGAACTGGGCGGACCACCCACTGTATTTTTGGTTAGTTAGTTAGCTGTTGTTAAAGTAGGCTAGTCTAGCTTAGGGGTGTTTTTGAATACTTATTGTTTCTTTCCTTGGGTCCAGCTCAGCCCCTTTTCCTGCTCTCCCCATTACCGTGTGTTTATAAATAAACCTAGAGTTTGACGGTAGATTTCAGTTGTCGTGCTTATTTCGTTCACACTTTTCCTTTGTCACAATAATAATTTGCATGAGTTATGTTACGAGTCTCATTACCATCCCCCCTAGACTGTCGGGCCAAAAGGGATTCGTAACATTGACGTTGAGTGTGAGGTTATTTTCCTGACACCACACTCCGAGGGCCCTCACCTCCTCCCTGTAGGCCGTCTCGTCGTTGTTGGTAATCAAGCCTACCACTGTTGTGTCGTCCGCAAACTTGATGATTGAGTTGGAGGCGTGCGTGGCCATGCAGTCGTGGGTGAACAGGGAGTACAGGAGAGGGCTCAGAACGCACCCTTGTGGGGCCCCAGTGTTGAGGATCAGCGGGGAGGAGATGTTGTTACCTACCCTCACCACCTGGGGGCGGCCCGTCAGGAAGTCCAGTACCCAGTTGCACAGGGCGGGGTCGAGACCCAGGGTCTCGAGCTTGATGACGAGCTTGGAGGGTACTATGGTGTTGAATGCCGATCTGTAGTCGATGAACAGCATTCTCACATAGGTATTCCTCTTGTCCAGATGGGTTAGGGCAGTGTGCAGAGTGGTTGAGATTGCATCGTCTGTGGACCTATTTGAGCGGTAAGCAAATTGGAGTGGGTATAGGATGCCAGGTAGGGTGGAGGTGATATGGTCCTTGAGTAGTCTCTCAAAGCACTTCATGATGACGGAAGTGAGTGCTACGGGGCGGTAGTCGTTTAGCTCAGTTACCTTAGCTTTCTTGGGAACAGGAACAATGGTGGCCCTCTTGACGCATGTGGGAATAGCAGACTGGTATAGGGATTGATTGAATATGTCCGTAAACACACCAGCCAGCTGGTCTGCGCATGCTCTGAGGGCGCGGCTGGGGATGCCGTCTGGGCCTGCAGCCTTGCGAGGGTTAACACGTTTAAATGTTTTACTCACCTCGGCTGCAGTGAAGGAGAGACCGCATTTTTCCGTTGCAGGCAGTGTCAGTGGCACTGTATTGTCCTCAAAGCGGGCAAAAAAGTTATTTAGTCTGCCTGGGAGCAAGACATCCTGGTCCGTGACTGGGCTGGATTTCTTCCTGTAGTCTGTGATTGACTGTAGACCCTGCCACATGCCTCTTGTGTCTGAGCCGTTGAATTGGGATTCTACTTTGTGTCTGTACTGACGCTTAGCTTGTTTGATAGCCTTACGGAGGGAATAGCTGCATTGTTTGTATTCAGTAATGTTACCAGACACCTTGCCCTGATTGAAAGCAGTGGTTTGCGCTTTCAGTTTCACGCGAATGCTGCCATCAATCCAAGGTTTCTGGTTAGGGAATGTTTTAATGGTTGCTCTGGGAACGACATCTTCAACGCACGTTCTAATGAACTCGCACACCGAATCAGCGTATTCGTCAATGTTGTTATCTGACGCAACACGAAACATGTCCCAGTCCACGTGATGGAAGCAGTCTTGGAGTGTGGAGTCCGCTTGGTCGGACCAGCGTTGGACAGACCTCAGCGTGGGAGCTTCTTTTTTTAGCTTTTGTCTGTAGGCAGGTATCAGCAAAATGGAGTCGTGGTCAGCTTTTCCGAAAGGGGGGCGGGGCAGGGCCTTATATGCGTCGCAGAAGTTAGAGTAACAGTGATCCAAGGTTTTTCCGCCCCTGGTTGCTCAATCGATATGCTGATAAAATTTAGGGAGTCTTGTTTTCAGATTAGCCTTGTTAAAATCCCCAACAACAATGAATGCAGCCTCCGGATAAATGGTTTCCAGTTTGCAAAGAGTTAAATAAAATTCGTTCAGAGCCATCAATGTGTCTGCTTGGGGGGGATATATACGGCTGTGATTATAATCGAAGAGAATTCTCTTGGTAGATAATGCGGTCTACATTTGATTGTGAGGAATTCTAAATCAGGTGAACAGAAGGATTTGAGTTCCTGTATGTTTCTTTCATCGCACCATGCCTCGTTAGCCATAAGGCATACACCCCCACCCCTCTTCTTACCAGAAAGGTGTTTGTTTCTGTCGGCGCGATGCGTGGAGAAACCCGTTGGCTGCATCGCTTCGGATAGCGTCTCTCCAGTGAGCCATGTTTCCGTGAAGCACAGAACGTTAGACTCTGATGTCCCTCTGGAATGCTACCCTTGCTCGGATTTCATCAACCTTGTTGTCAAGAGACTGGACATTGGCAAGAAGAATGCTAGGAAGTGGGGCTCGATGTGCCCGACTCCGTAGTCTGACCAGAAGACCGCCACGTTTCCCTCTTTTTCGAGTCGCTTTTTTGAGTCGCTGCATGCGATCCATTCCGTTGTCCTGTTGTTCCGTTGTCCAATACCACCCAAATCGGCGTTGATTCATGCAAAATGTTTTGCAAATGCCATATGGCAATTGCCAGTTGTAACACTTCAAAAATCCAACAGGTGGCGTGTGCGCTCCACCGCGGTTTTTCATATAGGAAATGGACCCCAAGTCAACATCCAAAAGCCAAATTTTGAAAAAATGAATTTTTTGTCAAACTTATCACCCCTTAAAAAAGTGCTTTCTGGACCGTTTTTCGAAATTCTTTCGCTTTTTTGTCAATTACACATGTGTAAGAACTGTATGAATATACTTTTGTCCAATTTTATTATCCTAATTTTTTTTTTTTTTTTTTACTTGCGCATAAGGCACATGTTTTGTCCATTTGCAATATGATTTCATAGGAAGTCAAAAATAGATCAATTTTATAAACTTCACACACCCTTAAAAAGTGCTTTCTGGACCGTTTTTGAAATTCTTTAGAATTTTATGTCAATTACACACATATAAGAACTGTATCAACATACTTTAGTCATATTTTATTATCATTATTTTTTTTATTTTTTTTTACTTGTGCATAAGGCATATGTTTTGTGGGGGCCAAATGTCATAAGAAATTTGACATGCTCAAAAATCCTGCAGAAATGCAAACTTGACTGGCCTGATTAACTCGGGATGGCCGGGCAGTGATTGTTGTTCCTTTCCATCACTCGTGGTGTTGATTTCATCATGTCCATTTGGTGATGTTTTCTCACTTTTGAAAAGTCACTGTGCATTTGCAATATGGCTCAATGGGCATTCACCATCACGAATTTGTCATGCTATAAAAATCGTGCAGGAATGCAAAATTGACTGGCCCGATGAACTCGGGATGGCTGGGCAGTGATTCTGGTACCTCTCCATCGCTCGTTGGGGTTGATTTCAGAATGTCACTTTTGGTGATGGTACCTTACTGTTTAAACATATTGCAAATGGACAAGAGTCACCAGCAAGTCACCATCCATCAGTCAATTTGATATCATTCTGACACCAAACTAATACAAACTGACACCAAACCCACTTTTCCAAACTCGTTTAGTAGCCAACTATCACATACTTCAGAGCTGGCCCAAAATTCACAACGCCTTTGGTTCAAACCATAAAAAAAACATAAAACACGTAGTTACGTTCTAGCTGCGGGTCCATTTCTTGTGTTATGTGTAGGCCTAGCTGAGGCAACCCCGAATCCCAAGTTTCGGCTCGATAGGTCATTTGGTGTCCGAGTAAAACCCTAATTGGTGCTGAAAATCCACTTTTTTCAATTACTTGCTACGGGGTCCTTGAATGAGCTATCGGACATAAACGTTGGGTTCTGTCTCTATGGGCCAAGACGGTCACAATGCACCTAGTCTTGTGACTCTGGGACATTTCTAAATGTCAACATTTTCGTAATGGTCAAAATTAATTGAAGTCATTGCAAATGTATGAGGCTGTTTCTCGGTCCGAGAACCTTCTAGAGCGACGTAACTCACCACGCACTATCGACCTAGGTCTAGAACAGGATTCTAAAGTTTTGGAACTCTAGGTCTGACGGTTCTTTAAAAGTTCCAACAAGGTTAACTAATGCAGGGAGTGTATGTCTCTACGCACCCCAATGGGTCCCTCCTTCCAAGCTGTGTGTGTGTGTGATTTAGTTTTCCATTGAAATTTTATGGGAAAAATGACTGATTTACAGTTCATGGGGGTTGCCTAATCACATATATGAAGTTTTGGAAAGATCTGATTTTTTTAACCCCTCGAAACAGCCCATGAGACACCAATTATGGCACTTCCGGTTGGCACAGGAAACTATAACTCAACACACATCCTCATTGGGGTATTCTATTACAGAATCCTGAGTTTTAAGTCTTTACCATAAAAACTGACTGATTTACACAGGGTTGAATGCACTTTGTCTATCAAACTGCAGGCAGTGTATGGGTATACACTTTTAGGGCGATTTTAACCACTTTCGGTTGGTCCAGGAAGCTTAGAATCGACACAGGTAGACCTTATAGTGGCCTGATGGACTGGTACCGAAGACAGGTTCATAAGGCATTCATAACCCATATAATCTCCAGGTTGAATTTAGGGGAGCAGGCAATGTATTCCTATGGGGAGAGATATCATTGTATTCTATGAGATCAAAAAACGCTGTTTTACTGTTAAGGGTTAATGCCACACGGTCAAACTTAGGCTTGCACGGATCGGAAGGACCTTGGGAACATTACTGTGGTTGAAATGTCTTTCTAAACCGAACGGTTCCGCCGCTGTCACCCAAAATCAAATGACGTTGTGGTGCAGGCTTCATTTTGGGCCTACTTTTCTAATGCTCGCTGCTCTCAGACCGAGCGAGCTACGGTCAAGCGGGATATCTCGTTGAACTCGGCACGGCCTAGGGATTATGTTTATGCCATTGCCCGCTCTCGGTGTCTTTAGGCACCGCACTTTTTTACTCCATCCTTGCTGTGTGTGTGTGTGTGTGTGAGATCTGCTGGGAGAAATGACTGATTTACAGTTCAGGAGGGTTACCTAGTCACACATATGAAGTTTTAAAAAGATGTGACTTTTTTAACCCTTCAAAACAGACAGTATGACCCAATTAAAGGCACTTCCGTTTGGCACAGGAAGCCATAAGTAAACACATGTCTTGATTGACATAGACACTTACAGAATCCTGAGTTTTAAGTCTTTAAGTTGAGAATTGACTGATCTACACAGGGTTGAATGCAGAGTCATTTTCACCTTTGCTGGTGATGTACATCCAAATACCTTTTGCGTGAATTTAACCACTTCCGGTTGCTCCAGGAAGCTTAGAATTGACACAGGTACACCTCATAGTGGTCTGATGGACTGTCATAGAAGACAGGTTCATAAGGCATTCATAACCCATATAGGCTTCAGGTTGAATTTAGTGGTGCAGGCAATGTATTCCTATGGGGAGAGAAGTCAATGCAAACTGTTTGATGTAAACACCTTCTTTTAACTGTGAAGGGTTAATGCCACACGGTCAAGGTTAGGCTTGCACGGATCGGGGGGACGTTAGGAACGTACCTGAGGTCGAATTGTGTTTCTCACCCTAACGGTTCTCTCACTGTCACCCAAAAGCAAATTACATTGTGGTGCAGGCTTCATTTTGGGCCTACTTTTCTAATGGTCGCTGCGCTTAAACCAAGCGAGCTTCGGTCAAGCAGGATATCTCGTTGAACTCGGCACAACCTTGGGATTATGGTAATGCCATTGCCTGCTCTCTGTGTCTTTAAGCACCGCACTTTGTCACTCCATCCTTGCTGTGTGTGTGTGAGACAGCTTTTCTTTGACATCTGTTGGGAGAAATGACTGATTTTACAGTTCAGGAGGGTTGCCTAATCACACATATGAAGTTTTGAAAAGATCTGACCTTTTTAACCCTTGGAAACAGCCACTATTACACCATTTAAGGCACTTCCTGTTGGCACAGGAAGCTATAAATAAACTCATATCCGCATTGGGGTATGCCTTTACAGAATCCTGAGTTTTAAGTCTTTACGTTAAGAACTCAGTTATTTACGGAGGGTTTAGTGAATGTGTGTTATTTCAGAAAATCATAGAAAATCACAGAAATCTCGCAGAGCTCCGCAGCACACTTTAAAAATATTCGTATGAACTGCAACTGGATCTGTAACTGTTGAAAAACACCTATATTTGAACATCACCAATATGTCATTGTACGATTTCTCTTAAATGACGATAGATAAATGGCTGATTTTTTTTTATTGACACCGGAGGCTCCTTGACTTTGACGTGAAGTGAATTTTTTTTTTCTCTATTTTCATTTTGGACCTTTAATCCCAGAAAAATGGCCATAACTCAAAAACCGTTGAGGCCTAGACGCCATCTTGTTCGGGGCCAACTGCCCATTATGCCAAACCTATGCTCAGCAAGTTTCGGCTTCGAAATATTTTCAGTTTTCGAGATAAGGCCCCGTCGTGATTCGTGATGTTTTGTCAAATTGCAATTTGATTGCTTATGCCCTCTTGTGGGATTTTCCGGGATAGCGGAAAAATGACCAAAATTTGATTATTTTATAAAACGAAAACCGAATGTCCGACAAAGTTCATTTGATGACTTCCCGGTAGGTCTGGCCCTGCCGCTCGGCCCAACGCCGTCCCCGAATTTTACAAATGTTTTCGGACGTCTAGTAAGTGACGGTACATTTGCAATATGGACTTTCTCACTAACCACACAGAAAATGTCGAAATGTTCCCTTAGGGTATGTTAGGTCAGAGCCTAGTCACAAAAATATATACAGCCATTTCCAGCCAAAAAGAGGAGTCACAAAAAGCAGAAATAGAGATAAAATGAATCACTAAACTTTGATGATCTTCATCAGATGACACTCATAGGACTTCATGTTACACAATATATGTATGTTTTGTTCGATAAAGTTCATATTTATGTCCAAAAATATCAGTTTACATTAGCGCTTTATGGTCAGTAATGTTGTGCCTCGAAAACATTCAGTGAATTTTCAGAGAGCCACCTCAATTTACAGAAATACTCATAATAAACTTTGATAAGAGATACAAGTATTATGCACAGAATTATAGATATACTTCTCCTTAATGCAACCTCAGTGTCAGATTTCAAAAAAACTTTAGAGAAAAAGCAGACCCTGCAATAATCTGAGTACAGCGCTCACAAACCAAAACAACCCAAACAGATATCCACCATGTTGTGGGGTCAACATTAGTCAGAATTAGCATTATAAATGTTCACTTACCTTTGATCTTCATCAGAATGCACTCCCAGGAATCCCAGTTCCACAATAAATGTTTGATTTGTTCGATAAAGTCCATAATTTATGTCCAAATACCTCCTTTTTGTTCGCGCGTTTAGCCCAGTAATCAAAATCCATGAGGCGTGATCACTTGGTGCAGACGAAATGTCAAAAAGTTCCGTCACAGTCCATAGAAACATGTCAAACGATGTATAGAATCAATCTTTAGGATGTTTTTAACATAAATCTTCAATAATGGTCCAACCGGAAAATTTGTCTGTAGAATTTGTCTGTAGAATTGCAATGGAATGCAAGCTAACTCTCACGTGAACGCGGGTGTCCAGACCATGCCTCTCTGGCAGACCTCTGACTCAATCCCCTCTCATTCGCCCCCACATCACAGTAGAAGCATCAAACAAGGTTCTAAAGACTGTTGAAATCTAGTGGAAGCATAAGGAAGTGCAATATGACCCTATAGATACTGTGTATTCGTGAGTTGAATGAGTTGAAAAATTACAAACCTTAGATTTCCCACTTCCTGGTGGATTTTTCTCAGGTTTTTGCCTGCCATATGAGTTCTGTTACACTCACAGACATCATTCAAACAGTTTTAGAAACTTCAGAGTGATTTATATCCAATAATTCTAATAATATGCATATATTAGCATCTGGGCCTGAGTAGCAGGCAGTTTACTCTGGGCACGCTTTTCATCCGAACGTGAAAATGCTGCCCCCTAACCCAAACAGGATAAGCTACAAATAATGCCAAAAACATATAGTACAATTGGTTGGGAGCCCGTAACACTGCTGCCACTTCTTCGCCGCCATTTTTGTAGGTGGTGCTAAGAAGAGGTAACCAGTGGGTAGACAGGTGTAGGTGGTGCTAAGAAGAGGTAACCAGTGGTAGGCAGGTGTAGGTGGTGCTAAAAAGAGGTAACCAGTGGGTAGGCAGGTGTAGGTGGTGCTAAGAAGAGTTAACCAGTGGGTAGGCAGGTGTAGGTGGTGCTAAGAAGAGGTAACTAGTGGGTAGGCAGGTGTAGGTGGTGCTAAGAAGAGGTAACTAGTGGGTAGGCAGGTGTAGGTGGTGCTAAGAAGAGGTCACCAGTGGGTAGGCAGGTGTAGGTGGTGCTAAGAAGAGGTAACCAGTGGGTAGGCAGGTGTAGGTGGTGCTAAGAAGAGGTAACCAGTGGGTAGGCAGGTGTAGGTGGTGCTAAGAAGAGGTAACTAGTGGGTAGGCAGGTGTAGGTGTTGCTAAGAAGAGGTAACCAGTGGGTAGGTGGTGCTAAGAAGAGGTAACTAGTGGGTAGGCAGGTGTAGGTGGTGCTAAGAAGAGGTAACCAGTGGGTAGGCAGGTGTAGGTGGTGCTAAGAAGAGGTAACTAGTGGGTAGGCAGGTGTAGGTGGTGCTAAGAAGAGGTAACCAGTGGGTAGGCAGGTGTAGGTGGTGCTAAGAAGAGGTAGGCATATGTAGGTGGTGCTAAGAAGAGGTAACCAGTGGGTAGGTGGTGCTAAGAAGAGGTAACTAGTGGGTAGGCAGGTGTAGGTGGTGCTAAGAAGAGGTAACCAGTGGGTAGGCAGGTGTAGGTGGTGCTAAGAAGAGGTAACTAGTGGGTAGGCAGGTGTAGGTGGTGCTAAGAAGAGGTAACCAGTGGGTAGGTGGTGCTAAGAAGAGGTAACCAGTGGGTAGGCAGGTGTAGGTGGTGCTAAGAAGAGGTAGGCATATGTAGGTGGTGCTAAGAAGAGGTAACCAGTGGGTAGGCAGGTGTAGGTGGTGCTAAGAAGAGGTAACTAGTGGGTAGGCAGGTGTAGGTGGTGCTAAGAAGAGGTAACAAGTGGGTAGGCAGGTGTAGGTGGTGCTAAGAAGAGGTAACCAGTGGGTAGGCCGTTGTAGGCGGTGCTAAGAAGAGGTACCCAGTGGTTAGGCAGGTGTAGGTGGTGCTAAGAAGAGGTAACTAGTGGGTAGGCTGTTGTAGGTGGTGCTAAGAAGAGGTAACTAGTGGGTAGGCAGGTGTAGGTGGTGCTAAGAAGAGGTAACCAGTGGGTAGGCAGGTGTAGGTGGTGCTAAGAAGAGGTAGGCATATGTAGGTGGTGCTAAGAAGAGGTAACCAGTGGGTAGGTGGTGCTAAGAAGAGGTAACTAGTGGGTAGGCAGGTGTAGGTGGTGCTAAGAAGAGGTAACCAGTGGGTAGGCAGGTGTAGGTGGTGCTAAGAAGAGGTAACTAGTGGGTAGGCAGGTGTAGGTGGTGCTAAGAAGAGGTAACCAGTGGGTAGGTGGTGCTAAGAAGAGGTAACCAGTGGGTAGGCAGGTGTAGGTGGTGCTAAGAAGAGGTAGGCATATGTAGGTGGTGCTAAGAAGAGGTAACCAGTGGGTAGGCAGGTGTAGGTGGTGCTAAGAAGAGGTAACTAGTGGGTAGGCAGGTGTAGGTGGTGCTAAGAAGAGGTAACAAGTGGGTAGGCAGGTGTAGGTGGTGCTAAGAAGAGGTAACCAGTGGGTAGGCCGTTGTAGGCGGTGCTAAGAAGAGGTACCCAGTGGTTAGGCAGGTGTAGGTGGTGCTAAGAAGAGGTAACTAGTGGGTAGGCTGTTGTAGGTGGTGCTAAGAAGAGGTAACTAGTGGGTAGGCAGGTGTAGGTGGTGCTAAGAAGAGGTAACCAGTGGGTAGGCAGGTGTAGGGGGTGCTAAGAAGAGGTAACCAGTGGGTAGGCAGGTGTAGGGGGTGCTAAGAAGAGGTAACCAGTGGGTAGGCAGGTGTAGGGGGTGCTAAGAAGAGGTAACCAGTGGGTAGGCAGGTGTAGGTGGTGCTAAGAAGAGGTAACTAGTGGGTAGGCAGGTGTAGGTGGTGCTAAGAAGAGGTAACCAGTGGGTAGGCAGGTGTAGGTGGTGCTAAGAAGAGGTAACTAGTGGGTAGGCAGGTGTAGGTGGTGCTAAGAAGAGGTAACTAGTGGGTAGGCAGGTGTAGGTGGTGCTAAGAAGAGGTAACTAGTGGGTAGGCATGTGTAGGTGGTGCTAAGAAGAGGTAACTAGTGGGTAGGCAGGTGTAGGTGGTGTTAAGAAGAGGTAACTAGTGGGTAGGCAGGTGTAGGTGGTGCTAAGAAGAGGTAACCATTGGGTAGGCAGGTGTAGGTGGTGCTAAGAAGAGGTACCCAATGGGTAGGCAGGTGTAGTTGGTGCTAAGAAGAGGTAGGCATATGTAGGTGGTGCTCAGAAGAGGTAACCAGTGGGTAGGCAGGTGTAGGTGGTGCTAAGAAGAGGTAACTAGTGGGTAGGCAGGTGTAGGTGGTGCTAAGAAGAGGTAACCAGTGGGTAGGCAGGTGTAGGCGGTGCTAAGAAGAGGTACCCAGTGGTTAGGCAGGTGTAGGTGGTGCTAAGAAGAGGTAACTAGTGGGTAGGCTGTTGTAGGTGGTGCTAAGAAGAGGTAACCAGTGGGTAGGCAGGTGTAGGTGGTGCTAAGAAGAGGTAACTAGTGGGTAGGCAGGTGTAGGTGGTGCTAAGAAGAGGTAACCAGTGGGTAGGCAGGTGTAGGTGGTGCTAAGAAGAGGTAACTAGTGGGTAGGCAGGTGTAGGTGGTGCTAAGAAGAGGTAACTAGTGGGTAGGCAGGTGTAGGTGGTGCTAAGAAGAGGTAACCAGTGGGTAGGCAGGTGTAGGTGGTGCTAAGAAGAGGTAACCAGTGGGTAGGCAGATGTAGGTGGTGCTAAGAAGAGGTAACCAGTGGGTAGGCAGGTGTAGGTGGTGCTAAGAAGAGGTAACCAGTGGGTAGGCAGGTGTAGGGGGTGCTAAGAAGAGGTAACTAGTGGGTAGGCAGGTGTAGGTGGTGCTAAGAAGAGGTAACCAGTGGGTAGGCAGGTGTAGGGGGTGCTAAGAAGAGGTAACTAGTGGGTAGGCAGGTGTAGGTGGTGCTAAGAAGAGGTAACCAGTGGGTAGGCAGGTGTAGGGGGTGCTAAGAAGAGGTAACCAGTGGGTAGGCAGGTGTAGGGGGTGCTAAGAAGAGGTAACTAGTGGGTAGGCAGGTGTAGGTGGTGCTAAGAAGAGGTAACCAGTGGGTAGGCAGGTGTAGGGGGTGCTAAGAAGAGGTAACTAGTGGGTAAGCAGGTAAGGCAGGAGAGGGGAGACTTTTTGCTTTGGTTCCATCCAGCCCTTTTCCCCACCATGTGAAGGAAGAATACATCCCCTGTAAACTGTAATATTCTCTCCCTCTGTCATCCTTACAATCACATATCTGTTTTCACTCCCCAGGGAGCTGAGTTGTAGCAGGGTGTTGCGTTCCCTCCTCCGAGAGACATATGTAACATAAATACACACACACACGACAACAGCTTGATATGTCCTTTGTCCCCTGTCTTTTTACAGAGTAACATCCCTGGTATCTCATTCTGTTGATTTTTCCATGCTTGTCTTTGTCCTTGCTTGTCCTAGGTGTGAGAAGAGCTGAGATTTGAGGAGTTTTGTTTCACGGAGCCTCATGAGGAACACCTGGCTGTTGTGTTTCACCACCTCTGGACTGCCTTTACCCCGGACAGAGTTGCCCATGGATCATAGACCGGTTTGCTGCATAGCAGGCTGGTACGGCAACTCGCCGTGGAACGCAGGGAGCTTTAGAGGGTGATGCACACTGCGTGTGTAAAGCTGTCGTCAAGGCAAAGGGTGTCTACTTTTGAAGAAACTCAAATATGAAATATATGTTTAACACTTTTTTTTGATTACTACATGATTCCATATGAGTTATTTCATTGTTTTGAACCCTTGAATGAGTAGGTGTGTCCAAACTTTTGACTGGTAGTGTATGTATGTGTATGGGGTATATACAGTACATATATTAGGTTCAGAAAGTATTCACAACCCCTTTATGTGTTACACAGTGGGTTTAAAATTGATGTAATTGTTATTGTTTGGTCACTGAATTATACAATTTAAAAATAAAATTATGAAAATCAAACCGACGTTGTGAATAGATAAGTATTCGCCTCCCTAAGACAATGCATGTTAGAAACACAGTCATTACAGTTGTGAGTCGTTTTGGGTCAATCTCTAAGCGCTTTGCAAACCTGGATTGTTCAATATACTTATTCTTAAGATTATTCAAACCGTCAAGGATGTTGAAAAAGCCATTTTCAAGTCTTCCCATAGATTCTCAAGCTGATTTAAGTCCAATTGTAAATAGGCCCACTCAGAAACATTCTATGTCGTCTTGGTAAGCAACTCGAGTGTAGATTTGGACTTGTGTTTTAGGTTATTGTTATAATTAACAAAAAGTTAATTTCTTTGCCAGATTTTTTTGTGGCTTTGTTGCAAACAGGATATACATTTCCTTTTCACTCTGTCAGGTCAGTATTGTGGAGTAACTACGATGTTGTTAGTCCAATCCTCAGTTTTGCCATGTCTGTCTGGCGATGATCAACGACCAATTTGACAGAGCTTGTGGAATGTTTAAGAGAATAACGGGCAACTATTGTACAATCAAAGTGCAGAAAGCTCTTAGAGACTCACCTCAAAGACACTCACGGCTGTAAGCAAGGGCCAAAGGTGATTCTACAAAGTATTGACTCAGGTGGGTGAATAATTATGCAAATGAGATATTTTTATATTTAACTTTGATAATACATTTGCAAACACTTGTTTTCACTTTGTCATTATGGGCTATTGGGGTAGATGAGTGAGAGAAAAACATTTCTTTAATCCATTTTAAATTCAGACTGTAACACAACAAAATGTAGAGTAGGTCAAGGGGTAGGAATACATTCTGAAGCCTCTGTACATGCTGTGTGATCTAGGATTCCATTTGAGAAAGCAGGCAGAAGACTCCCAAGGTGAAGAGGGGGCGGTCCCTTTAACCGTGATTAGTAGTAGACGCTAGATTACTTCAGGTAGTCAGTGATCATCTCCGCCATTAGAGGATAACGGGCCGACACTTGAATGATTCTCCAACCGTCGTCCTCTCCACTCACTGGTCCTCTCACTCCCATACCCAGACTACCCCTGCAATGCATATCAATGACCACCATGGCTGTGTCCAAAATTGAACCCTATTCCCTATACCGTAGGGATGTAGAGCTGTGGTCAAAATAAGTGCACTATATAGGGAATAGTGTGCCTTTTAGGACACATTCAGTATGATTGATATGATTATCCTCCCCCCTCCCACCTCTTCCCCTCCCCTCCTCTTTCCTCCACCCTTCTTTTCCCTCCCTTCCTCTTTTCCCCTCCCTTCCTCTTCCCCCTCTCACTCCCTTCTTTCTCCCCCCTCCCATCCTCTTTCCCCTCCCCTCCTCTTTCCTCCACCCTTCTTTTCCCTCCCTTCCTCTTTTCCCTCCCTTCCTCTTCCCCCTCCCACTCCCTTCTTTCTCCCCCCTCCCATCCTCTTTCCCCTCCCTTCCTCTTTCCTCCAACCTTCTTTTCTCCTCCCCTTCCTCTTTCCTCCACCCTTCTTTCCTACACCCTTCCTCTTTCCTCCTCCCTTCCTCTTTTCTCCTCCCCCTCCCTTCCTCTTTCCTCCTCCTCCCCTCTTTCCTCCACCTTCCTCTTTTCTCCTCTCTTCCTCTTTTCTCCTCCCTTCCTCTTTTCTCCTCCCCTCCTCTTTTCTCCTCCCCTCCTCTTTCCTCCTCCCTTCCTCTTTTCTCCTCCCTCCCTCTTTTCTCCTCCTCTCCTCTTTCCTCCTCCCTTCCTCTTTTCTCCTTCCTCCCTCTTTTCTCCTCCCTTCCTCTTTTCTCTCCTCCCTCCCTCTTTTCTCCTCCCCTCCTCTTTCCTTCTCCCTTCCTCTTTACTCCTCCCTTCCTCTTTTCTCCTCCCTTCCTCTTTTCTCCTTCCTCCCTCTTTTCTCCTTCCTTCCTCTTCTCCCTTCCTCTTTACTCCTCCCTCCCTCTTTTCTCCTCCCTCCCTCTTTTCTCCTTCCTTCCTCTTCTCCCTTCCTCTTTTCTTCTCCCTCCCTCTTTACTCCTCCCTTACTCTTTACTCCTCCCTTCCTCTTTTCTCCTCCCTCCCTCTTTTCTCCTCCCTCCCTCTTTTCTCCTTCCTTCCTCTTCTCCCTTCCTCTTTTCTCCTCCCTCCCTCTTTTCTCCTCCCTCCCTCTTTACTCCTCCCTTCCTCTTTACTCCTCCCTTCCTCTTTTCTCCTCCCTCCCTCTTTTCTCCTTCCTTCCTCTTCTCCCTTCCTCTTTACTCCTCCCTTCCTCTTTTCTCCTCCCCCTCCCTTCCTCTTTTCTCCTCCCCTCCTCTTTTCTCCTTCCCCTCCCTTCTTTCTCCTCCCCTCTCTCATTCCTCCGATCTGTTTGTTCCACATATGTTCTCCCCTTCCTTCAGGACATTTGTGTCCTTTAAAAAGACAAGATATCCTTCCATGTCACTTCCATCAGTTCGTTCATATGTCACTTCCACAGTCGTGTCAATGCTGCTGCCCTTCAAGAAAACACTTCTGGTTCATCGGCAGGCAAATGTCAAACTGTGCGACAACATAAAGGTCAATAAACCCTAGTGTTGGTTTCTGCGTGTTTTAACGTTTTCTGGGATTATCTGCCTGGTGTGGTTATCGGTGGGGGCTGTTTGACTGTGTGTGTGTCGGTGTCTGTCTTGTGTGTTTGTTTATGACTGAGTGACAAGTTAGTGGCATTATCAATATGTGCAGAGAGTGAGAGAACAGAGATGGACACATTGATAGACAGCGGTGGCTCTGTTAGCCAGAGGGGAGAAAAACATCAGTTGTGAATTAAATAATGACGACTTGGAAATGAGAGACTGTTAAAGAATAGCCCACTATTCTGTATATGCTGCACTACATTCGACCTGAGCCCAATAAGGCTTGGTCATAAGTAGTGCACTATGAAGAGGATCATTTAGGGCACACGCCATTAAATAAGATAACTCCCCATCTTTTGACTACTGGGATTGGGGTCAGAGAGTTCGGAGAGAAACAAGCTTCTCGCTGGTGGAGCTCATTCTCACTTTGTCTTTCTACTGTGGTCATTATCATTCTGTTTTTCCTCCAGGCTGTAGTGACCATGACAACACCTCTATGGCTGTTGCATTCGCTCTGGTAGATACACACAGATACGCACACACACACTTAAACAAACATGAGTCTATAACTGGGATGACTGTGAGGGTGCTCCTAGAGCCAGTAGGAGTCTATAACTGGGATGTCTGAGAGGGAGCTCCTAGAGCCAGTAGGAGTCTATAACTGGGATGTCTGTGAGGGTGCTCCTAGAGCCAGTAGGAGTCTATAACTGGGATGTCTGTGAGGGAGCTCCTAGAGCCAGTAGGAGTCTATAACTGGGATGACTGTGAGGGTGCTCCTAGAGCCAGTAGGAGTCTATAACTGGGATGTATGTGAGGGAGCTCCTAGAGCCAGTAGGAGTCTATAACTGGGATGTCTGTGAGGGTGCTCCTAGAGCCAGTAGGAGTCTTTAACTGGGATGTCTGTGAGGGAGCTCCTAGAGCCAGTAGGAGTCTATAACTGGGATGTCTGTGAGGGTGCTCCTAGAGCCAGTAGGAGTCTATAACTGGGATGTCTGTGAGGGAGCTCCTAGAGCCAGTAGGAGTCTATAACTGGGATGTCTGTGAGGGTGCTCCTAGAGCCAGTAGGAGTCTATAACTGGGATGTCTGTGAGGGAGCTCCTAGAGCCAGTAGGAGTCTATAACTGGGATGTCTTTGAGTGAGCTCCTAGAGCCTGTAGGAGTCTTTAACTGGGATGTCTGTGAGGGAGCTCCTAGAGCCAGTAGGAGTCTATAACTGGGATGTCTGTGAGGGTGCTCCTAGAGCCAGTAGGAGTCTTTAACTGGGATGTCTGTGAGGGTGCTCCTAGAGCCAGTAGGAGTCTATAACTGGGATGTCTGTGAGGGATCTCCTAGAGCCAGTAGGAGTCTATAACTGGGATGTCTGTGAGGGAGCTCCTAGAGCCAGTAGGAGTCTATAACTGGGATGTCTGTGAGGGAGCTCCTAGAGCCAGTAGGTGTCTATAACTGGGATGTCTGTGAGCGTGTTGCAGGACTCTTCTAACACATTACTTATAATCAGGAGAGAGCAGACACCCAGGGTGCCCCAATACACCTTCTCCAGAGTCCCCCTCTCCCTCTCCATCTAGCTCCTTCTATCCTTTCTCATTCTGTCAATCCATCCTTCTCTCACTCTCCCCTTCTCTCCGTTAGCCTACCGCTCTCATTCTCTCCCTGTCTCTCTCCTTCTCTCCGTTAGTCTACCGCTCTCCTTCTCTCCCTGTCTCTCTCCTTCTCTCCCTGTCTCTCTCCATCTCTTTCTCCCTCTCTCCCTACTTGTAGCTAATTTGGCCATTTTTACTCATCTCAGCCCTGTCTCTTCTCCTTCTCTTATCTCTCTATTTCCTCTCTTATTTTTCTTTCGATCTCTTTTCTCACTCCTCATTTTAAAACTATACAGCGAGAAGGAGAGTGAGAGATAAGAACAAAACATCACTCCATCAATGTCACTACTTTAGTGAAGGAGGACATCACCCTGGTGAAAGAAAACTGTACAGCAACGTTTATTAAGGTTGAAATAAGATCCTGGAACTCCCTCAAATCAAATCAAAAAGAAATGCCAGTGTTCCCGAGCTCCAACAGTGCAGTAGTATCTAACAATTCACACAAATCCCTGTTCCTGTAGCTCTGTTATTAGTCATGCTACTTCTGATGAGGTACACGGACTCTCACACACAGACTCTCTCACTCACACACACACACACACACACACACACACACACACACACACACACACACACACACACACACACACACACACACACAGACTCTCACACACGGACTCTCTCACACACACACACACACACACACATACACACACATACACACACACAGACTCTCACACACAGACTCTCTCTCACACACACACACACACACACACACACACACACACACACACACACACACACACACACACACACACACACACACACACACACACACACACACACACACACACACACACACACACCCACACACACACACAGACTTATTAATAAAACACATTATAATATTAGAATATAACAACCGTAAAATCTCAAGCACCACTGCTTTTCTGACTGATGTTTCCGGCCAAAGTTTATAACACGGTTTATAACAAGGTTTATAACAAGGTTTATAACAACAAGGTTTATAACAAGGTTTATAACAACAAGGTTTATAACAAGGTTTATAACAACAAGGTTTATAACAACAAGGTTTATAACAAGGTTTATAAAAACAAGGTTTATAACAACAAGGTTTATAACAAGGTTTATAACAACAAGGTTTATAACAACAAGGTTTATAACAACAAGGTTTATAACAAGGTTTTTAACAACAAGGTTTATAACAAGGTTTATAACAACAAGGTTTATAACAACAAGGTTTATAACAAGGTTTATAACAACAAGGTTTATAACAAGGTTCATAACAACAAGGTTTATAACAACAAGGTTTATAACAACAAGGTTTATAACAAGGTTTATAACAACAAGGCCAGGCTAGGTTTGTTGCTGCCCTATCATATAACTACAGAAAGTACAACAGTAATTATTCCTGTTCTCTCTCTCTCTCTCTCTCTCTCTCTCTCTCTCTCTCTCTCTCTCTCTCTGTGTATCTGTCTCTGTCCCTCTCTCTCTGTGTCTCTGTCTCTCTGTCTCTCTCTCTGTGCCTCTCTCTCTGTGTCTCTGTCTCTGTGTCTCTCTCTGTGTATCAGTCTCTGTCCCTCTCTCTCTCTTTCTCTCTCTCTCTCTCTGTCCCTCTCTCTCTCCCTGTCTATCTCGCTAAATTCAATTTAAGGGCTTTATTGGCATGGGAAATGTGTTAACATTGCCAAAGCAAGTGAAGTAGATAATAAACAAAAGTGAAATAAACAATATAAAATGAACAGAAAACATTACACTGTTGTAACTCTCTGTTCAGGGCCAAATAGCATTCTTGTTTTATGTTTTTTCGTTGATTCTTTCAAATGTGTCAAATAATTCTCTTTTTGTTTGCTCATGATTTGGTTGGGTCCAATTGTGTTGCTGTCCTGGGGCTCTGTGGGGTCTGTTTGTGTTTGTGAACAGAGCTCCAGGACCAGCTTGTTTAAGGGACTCTTCTCCAGGTTCATCTCTCTGTAGGTGATGGCTTTGTTATGGAAGGTTTAGGAATTGCTTCCTTTTAGTTGGTTGTAGATCCAGACCTCCATGGGTTGATAAATTTGAGTTCCATTTGATAATTTTTCTGCGATTTTGTTGTTAGCACATTCAACTATGTAATGAAAAAAGTATTAAATAAGAATATTTCATTCATTCAGATCTAGGATGTGTTATTTTAGTGTTCCCTTTATTTTTTTGAACAGTGTATATGTTGAAGAGCTGCATACATGTCTGACCCATCGGCCCTGTGGAAAGAAATGTGTTGTTTTTTGTCCATTTTAAACACACACTTGTTGTTTGTGATTTTATAATGTTGTGTTTTTCTCGCCAAAACACTACTTTCCATCAGTTTTTGTTTACAAATTAAGTCAAAAGCATTTTTGAAATCAACAAGGCATGAGAAGACTTTGCCTTTGTTTTGTTTGTCAATTAGGGTGTGCAGGGTGAATATGTGGTCTGTCGTACGGTAATTTGACAAAAAGACAATTTGACATTTGTTCAGTACATTGTTTTCGCTGAGGAAATGTACGAGTCTGCTGTTAATGATAATGCAGAGGATTTTCCCAAGGTACCTGTTGACGCATATCCCACGGTAGTTATTGGGGTCAAATTTGTCTCCACTTTTGCAGATTGGGGTGATCAGTCCTTGGTTCCAAATATTGGGGAAGATGCCAGAGCTAAGGATGATGTTAAAGAGTTTTAGAATAGCCAATTGGAATTTGAGGTCTGTATATTTTAACATTTCATTGAGGATACCATCACCTCCACAGGCCTTTTTTCTGTTGGAGGGTTTGTATTTTGTCCTGTAGTTCATTCAAGGTAATTGGAGAATTCAGTGAGTTCTGGTCGTCTTTAATAGTTGATTCTAAGATTTGTATTTGATCATGTATGGTTTTGCTGTTTGTTCTTTGTTATAGAGCCAAAAATATTTGAGAAGTGGTTTACCCATACATCTCCGTTTTGGATAGATAACTCTTCGTGTTGTTGTTTATTTAGTGTTTTCCAATTTTCCCAGAGTGGTTAGAGTCTATGGCTTCTTACATTGAGCTGATTTCTGACGTGCTGTTCCTTCTTTTTCCGTGGTGTATTTCTGTATTGTTTTAGTGATTCACCATAGTGAAGGTGTAGACTCAATTTTTCTGGTCCTCTTATGTTTTTTGTTGGATTGGTTCCTCAACTTCTTTCTTAGGATTTTACATTCTTCACAATTTGTCATTGTTGTTCATTTTCTTAAGCTGTCTGCTTGAAGTGTTTTGAAAGGTCAAATATACTGAAAGGTCAAATATACTGAAAGGTCAAATATACTGAAAGGTCAAATATACTGAGAGGTCAAATATACTGTTTAGATTTTCTACTGCCAAGTTTACACCTCCACTATTACAGTGGAACATTTTGCTCAGGAAGTTGTTTTAAAGGGATTGAATTTGTTGTTGCCTAATTGTTTTTTGATAAGTTTCCATACTACTTTCCTTCCACCTATAGCATTTCTTAATAATATTCAGATCCTTTGGCTTTGATGCCTGATGATTTGAGTATTGCTCTGTTCAAGTAGCCTGTGATTTTGCTGTGGTCTGATAGGGGTGTTGGTGGTGTCATGATGTTGGTGAGGTTTATCATCCCCATACATACCTTTCCCCCTTTTCTCTGTCAGGTAGTCTGTTTCTGGTCTCAGGTTCAGGAATGGCTGAAAATGCAGAGCATTGATCTAAAATTGACCCTAGAAATAGTACTGTTAGGAGACCTGGAGAGACCGGGTCAGTCAATTACTAATATACTAATACTCTTAGTAAAAGTATTGATCTTCAACTCGCAATCTGTGGATTCTATTCGATTAGATAGATTGAAATTGTACGGTAAACATCACAACATAGTTGAAAGATATGTGTTGCGTAGAAACACAAAGTGGGTGACCAGCAGAGATAGATGGGAGGGGCTGAGCGTAAGGATGGGATGGGCTGAGGGAAGCTGAGTGTTGGGATGTGGAATTGGAGATAAGTGGGAGTGGAGTTGCTGTGTGAGAGATAGAATTATGGTCAAAAGATAAAGGGAAAAAAAAGTCAAAATAAAACATAATAAAAGTACATTTGAATGACACAAAGTGGCAGTGTTTTTACAACTAATGCTGGTTTGCTTGAGGCTGATGCCGTGCAGGTGTTTGTACACATGCATATACACACACTCATTCAAATAAACACATACAAGAACACACACATACATGTATTAGTGCCAGACATGCACACAACATATACAGTTGGCCTTGTTGTTATGGTTTTAGTTGTCCTTGATGTCCTTTGTTTTAAATGTATTATTTTGTTTTATTATTTTCTGTTTTCTTCTGTCTTTTCCTTTTGTCTCTTTAGTTCAAATCTCCTGGTTGTTGGTGCGTTGGGGGGTTCTTGGGGGTGGGGGTTCATTCTCTTGGTTGTTGGTGCATTGGGGGGTTCTTGGGGGTGAGGGTTCATTCTCTTGGTTGTTGGTGTATTGGGGGTTCTTGGGGGTGAGGGTTCATTCTCTTGGTTGTTGGTGCATTGGGGGTTCTTGGGGGTGAGGGTTCATTCTCTTGGTTGTTGGTGCATCTTTGGGTTCTTGGGGGTGAGGGTTCATTCTCTTGGTTGTTGGTGCATCGGGGGGTTCTTGGGGGTGAGGGTTCATTCTCTTGGTTGTTGGTGCATCGGGGGGTTCTTGGGGGTGAGGGTTCATTCTCTTGGTTGTTGGTGCATCGGGGGGTTCTTGGGGGTGGGGGTTCATTCTTTTGGTTGTTGGTGCATTGGGGGGGGGGTTCTTGGGGGTGGGGGTTCATTCTCTTTGTTGTTGGTGCATTGGGGGGTTATTGGGGGAATGGATTTAATTGTATTTTTTATTTTTTTTATTCTGGGGGGGGGGGGTCCTCGAATGGTTGAGGGACAGCTATTGGGGAACTGTGGGGGGATCTTGGAGGGTTCGTGTTTCACAAGATTGTGATCATGAAAAAGGAAACTGTGACATATATTTTATATCACTATCATACACACGCACCCTCACACATAAGGATGGCTCTGCTGCAGGAAGACTGATACATGTTTGATAGTGTATTGATGCCCTATTGTTTGTCCTTCATGTTCTAATACCTTAATGTTACCCCTTCCTTGTGTTTTATCTTAAGTCAAATATAAATAGAAAAAACCTTTCCCCCTGGTCTCTGTCTACTCTTCAGATTGGACTCTTGCAAAGCCCTTTGTTAACACAGAGAGAGTCTGGTAACATTGAAAGGTTGGGGAATGGGAACCATATTTCGATAATCCAACCAGTTGAAAATATCCGTTGGTACGTAAAGAATACTATGTCAGATCAATTGTCATCTGAGACATTATATCTGATGATAGGATGACATAAACTGTATCTTGGAAAGTCTACACGTCCTAGTTATCAGATTCACAATAAATTGTTGTGCAATTTAAATGTTTAAATATGAAACAATTTGTGAAAAGATTAAATGTAATTTTAGCTTCTAATTGAGAGAATTGTTTTCATTAGTGAACTACACTCACTCAGTGACCCCGCCCAAGTGAACAGACATCGGTTGTGAACTATGAAACACACCCTTCTCTCCACCACTACGAAAGCCCTTTGACGAAAGTCAACCTTGAGGTTCCCGATGGCATGAGGAGTGCTGCCCATACGTTTAAAAGGGCAAATATCAACGTGGAGGTGACGATCGACACGCTGGAAGGATGAATTTCGACTATACAAGCCAGAATATAGCGTGAGCTTATAGTACTGCAACTTGGTATGAACTTTGAACTCTTATTCACTAATGAAGTGATACATCTTAGACTTTGAGTCAGCAACAGCAACTGTAAACATAGGCTAGGAAAGGAAGGACAACCTCTTCAGAAAGACAGGGTACTACAACATATCAGCTCTACCACGCCATGGCGGTACTACAACGTATCCACTCTTCCACACGACGACGGTACTACAACGTATCCACTCTACCACACGACGACGGTACAACATATCCGTTCTACCAGAATACATTGTGGCGAAATCTGCACGGAGCCTTCACCGTGCACTGCCACTTTAAGAGTACATGATTCAGCTCTTTGGGGAGGGGCTCTTGGCTGGCGCGACAGTTTGATTGTGTGTGCTGTGCTGCAGAAGTTTTGTTTGTTTTCAGCGTTTGTAGTTTATAAAGTATTTAACTCAATCATCGGTGTGATCGCTTTAGATCGTGGTTGTTTTTGTTTGGGACCGCGCCCGTTATGGATCGCATGGATTAGTAACAAAATCTTTCTTTACCCCTCTCTAATAAATACCGCTACAACATATTCTTCAAAGGACAAGAGAGATCTCTGCTGGGCAACCCAGCCTTCCATCTACGACCAATCTATCGAAGCGCAGCTCAGAGTAAATATTTCCTTTTCCTTTTCCAAATAGGCGTACCTACCATAGGAGTCCCCTCAAAGCCTACCATTGACTATGTGCGTTTACCCGCTTTATGGTATCAGGGTGAAAGTATTTTCGTGTTAGCAGATAACCACTTTTGCTTTGAGGAGAGTAGAAGAAGCTTGAGTGCTGTGGCCACCATTTTCCGCTGTGTCTCAGGTTGTTTGTGCCTGTGTGTATTATTATGTGGCTGGGTGAACCTAGTTGGTCCTCAGACAGAAGGTCTAGGGCGCGCTGGGTGTTTGGACACCAGAGTTTAGACACACTGTGTTTGGGAAAAAGTTTTTTTTCTTGTATATATTTCCATAAGGAGTACAATCTGTGGCTTGTGTATGTCCTCAGTGGGTGGGTGTGTGTGTGTGTGTGTGTGTGTGTGTGTGTGTGTGTGTGTGGGAGGGGGGGGGGCTATCAGTGTGTTGGAGGGGGGCTATCAGGGTGTCTGACAGGGGGGGGGCTCAGACGGGTAGGGATCCCCTGGGCTTGGGGTTCTTAATTTGTCTGTCCTGCTGTGATGTCGAGGCTATGGTCAGGGTCTGGGGTGGACTGTTCTACTGGATTCTCTGTAGAAGTGGAATATTCTGCTGGGTTCTCTGTAAGGGTGTACTGTTCTGCTGGGTTCTCTGCAGGTGTGGACTGTTCTACTGGCTTCTCTGTAGGGGTCGCAAGCTCTCTAATGGGTTGTTCTCCGTCACATGTCATCTTTCTCAACACCTCTAGTGCTCTCACCTTCTAATGTAGTGCTCTCACCTTCTAATGTAGTGCTCTCACCTTCTCCTCTAGTGCTCTCACCTTCTCCTCTAGTGCTCTCACCTTCTCCTCTAGTGCTCAAACATTTTCCTCTAGTGCTCTCACCTTTTCCTCTAGTGCTCTCACCTTCTCCTCTAGTGCTCTCACCTTCTCCTCTAGTGCTCTCACCTCCTCCTCTAGTGCTCTCACCTACTCCTCTAGTGCTCTCACCTACTCCTCTAGTGCTCTCACCTACTCCTCTAGTGCTCTCACCTACTCCTCTAGTGCTCTCACCTTCTCCTCTAGTGCTCTCACCTTCTCATCTTGTGCTCTCACCTTCTCATCTTGTGCTCTCACCTTCTCCTCTTGTGCTCTCACCTTCTCCTCTAGTGCTCTCACCTTCTCCTCTAGTGCTCTCACCTACTCCTCTAGTGCTCTCACCTTCTACTCCATAGCAATCACCTTCTACTCCAGTGCTCTCACCTTCTACTCCAGTGCTCTCACCTTCTCCTCTAGTGCTCTCACCTTCTCCTCTAGTGCTCTCACCTTCTCCTCTAGTGCTCTCACCTCCTCCTCTAGTGCTCTCACCTACTCCTCTAGTGCTCTCACCTACTCCTCTAGTGCTCTCACCTACTCCTCTAGTGCTCTCACCTACTCCTCTAGTGCTCTCACCTTCTCCTCTAGTGCTCTCACCTACTCCTCTAGTGCTCTCACCTTCTCCTCTAGTGCTCTCACCTTCTCATCTTGTGCTCTCACCTTCTCATCTTGTGCTCTCACCTTCTCATCTTGTGCTCTCACCTTCTCCTCTAGTGCTCTCACCTTCTCCTCTAGTGCTCTCACCTTCTCCTCTAGTGCTCTCACCTTCTCCTCTAGTGCTCTCACCTTCTACTCCAGTGCACTCACCTTCTACTCCAGTGCTCTCACCTTCTACTCCAGTGCTCTCACCTTCTCCTCTAGTGCTCTCACCTTCTCCTCTAGTGCTCTCACCTTCTCCTCTAGTGCTCTCACCTTCTCCTCTAGTGCTCTCACCTTCTCCTCTAGTGCTCTCACCTTCTCCTCTAGTGCTCTCACCTTCTCCTCTAGTGCTCTCACCTTCTCCTCTAGTGCTCTCATCTTCTCCTCTAGTGCTCCCACCTTCTCTTCTAGTGCTCTCACCTTCTCCTCTAGTGCTCCACCTTCTTCTCTAGTGCTCTCACCTTCTTCTCTAGTGCTTTCACCTTCTTCTCTAGTGCTCTCACCTTCTCCTCTAGTGCTCCCACCTTCTCCTCTAGTGCTCTCACCTTCTCCTCTAGTGCTCTCACCTTCTCCTCTAGTGCTCTCACCTTCTTCTCTAGTGCTCTCACCTTCTTCTCTAGTGCTCTCACCTTCTCCTCTAGTGCTCTCACCTTCTCCTCTAGTGCTCTCACCTTCTCCTCTAGTGCTCTTACCTTCTCCTCTAGTGCTCTCACCTACTCCTCTAGTGCTCTCACCTTCTACTCCAGTGCACTCACCTTCTACTCCAGTGCTCTCACCTTCTACTCCAGTGCTCTCACCTTCTCCTCTAGTGCTCTCACCTTCTCCTCTAGTGCTCTCACCTTCTCCTCTAGTGCTCTCACCTTCTCCTCTAGTGCTCTCACCTTCTCCTCTAGTGCTCTCACCTTCTCATCTAGTGCTCTCACCTTCTCCTCTAGTGCTCTCACCTTCTCCTCTAGTGCTCTCATCTTCTCCTCTAGTGCTCCCACCTTCTCCTCTAGTGCTCTCACCTTCTCCTCTAGTGCTCCACCTTCTTCTCTAGTGCTCTCACCTTCTTCTCTAGTGCTCTCACCTTCTACTCTAGTGCTCTCACCTTCTCCTCTAGTGCTCCCACCTTCTCCTCTAGTGCTCTCACCTTCTCCTCTAGTGCTCTCACCTTCTTCTCTAGTGCTCTCACCTTCTTCTCTAGTGCTCTCACCTTCTCCTCTAGTGCTCTCACCTTCTCCTCTAGTGCTCTCACCTTCTCCTCTAGTGCTCTCACCTTCTCCTCTAGTGCTCCCACCTTCTCCTCTAGTGCTCTCACCTTCTCCTCTAGTGCTCTCACCTACTCCTCTAGTGCTCTCACCTACTCCTCTAGTGCTCTCACCTTCTCCTCTAGTGCTCTCACCTTCTCCTCTAGTGCTCTCACCTTCTCCTCTAGTGCTCCCACCTTCTCCTCTAGTGCTCTCACCTTCTCCTCTAGTGCTCTCACCTTCTCCTCTAGTGCTCTCACCTTCTCCTCTAGTGCTCTCACCTTCTCCTCTAGTGCTCTCACCTTCTCCTGCTGCTGGGCCTCATTTTTCCCCTCCTGCTCTTTCTCCTGTTGAAGTTGTCTCACCACAGTCCAGATTGCAGACATGTCTCCCTCCCCCTCCAGCCCCCCGGGTCTGGTTGAGGGGGTGTTGTTGTCCAGGTCTGGTTGAGGGGGTGTTGTTGTCCGAGGTCTCTGTCTCTCCTCTTGCTGCTATGGCCATGTGTATGTATGACTGTCAAATCAAATCATTAGTCACACGTGCCAAATACAACAGGTGTAGACCATACAGTGAAATGCTTACTTACAAGCCCCTAACCAACAATGCGGTTTAAAAAAAATGAGTAAGAGTAAGAAATGAAATGAACAAATAATTAAAAATCAGCAGTAAAATAACAATAGCGAGACTGTACACAGCCGGGGTACCGGTACAGAGTCAATATGCAGGGGCACCGGTTAGTTTAGGTAGTATGTTCTGTGTTTATGTTTCTCTGTGCTGGCTGTAATACGAGAGATCCACTAATGAGTCATTCACTGAGGGAAGCAGGAATTAGTCATTCACTAAAGGAAGCAGGAATTAGAGTCATTCACTAAAGGAAGCAGGAATGTGAGTCATTCACTAAAGGCAGCAGGAATTAGAGTCATTCACTAAAGGAAGCAGGAATTAGTCATTCACTAAAGGAAGCAGGAATTAGTCATTCACTAAAGGAAGCAGGAATTTGAGTCATTCACTAAAGGAAGCAGGAATTTGAGTCATTCACTAAGGCAAGCAGGAATTTGAGTCATTCACTAAAGGGAGCAGGAATTAGTCATTCACTAAAGGAAGCAGGAATTAGTCATTCACTAAAGGAAGCAGGAATTAGTCATTCACTAAAGGAAGCAGGTATTAGAGTCATTCACAAATGGAAGCAGGAATTTGAGACTCAGTGTTTTTTACTTTAACACATTTAGAATTGAAGGTCACTGGTTGAAAACCTCCATTGAGGAAGGTACTTAACCCTAATTGATCCTGTGAGTCGCTGTGGAGAACCGTATCTGCTAAATGACTAAATGTCAAATGTTTTATTTCAGGAATCTGTTAGTGCTGTTGTTTCACATCATTTTATGTACTCCTCTCCTGTCTGGAGTTGACTGTCTCCAGAGCTACCGTACTAGCCACTAGCGCACTAGACTCTAGCCACTAGCCACTAGCGCACCAGCCACTAGCCATAACTAACTGGTCTGTCTGGTTGACACCGGCTAAACTGATGCGGACCCAAGTATGTGCCTGTCGGACTCCTCTTTGGAGATGGACGCTAAAAGCAATGAAATGTGAATCATGTGACATATTCATTGTAGTCTAAGACGGAGAGTATATACTGACATATACTGCTGCCCCGGTGCTCGTGTGCGTGATATAACACGGGGATGTGAGGTCATTCCAGACCGGAACACTGAGCTGCCAACGGTGGTCGTACATGTCGGTACTAATGACATCAAGCTGCGGCAATTTGGAACAACGGGACACTGAACACCTGAGGGAAAGGCTAATGGCTCCCGATCGTTTCCACAGGGGGTTATCTACTGTACCTACTGAACACCTGAGGGTTATCTACTGTACCTACTGAACACCTGAGGGAAAGGCTAATGGCTCCCGATCGTTTCCACAGGTGGTTATCTACTGTACCTACTGAACACCTGAGGGTTATCTACTGTACCTACTGAACACCTGAGGGAAAGGCTAATGGCTCCCGATCGTTTCCACAGGGGGTTATCTACTGTACCTACTGAACACCTGAGGGTTATCTACTGTACCTACTGAACACCTGAGGGAAAGGCTAATGGCTCCCGATCGTTTCCACAGGTGGTTATCTACTGTACCTACTGAACACCTGAGGGTTATCTACTGTACCTACTGAACACCTGAGGGAAAGGCTAATGGCTCCCGATCGTTTCCACAGGTGGTTATCTACTGTACCTACTGAACACCTGAGGGTTATCTACTGTACCTACTGAACACCTGAGGGAAAGGCTAATGGCTCCCGATCGTTTCCACAGGGGGTTATCTACTGTACCTACTGAACACCTGAGGGAAAGGCTAATGGCTCCCGATCGTTTCCACAGGTGGTTATCTACTGTACCTACTGAACACCTGAGGGAAAGGCTAATGGCTCCCGATCGTTTCCACAGGGGGTTATCTACTGTACCTACTGAACACCTGAGGGCTATCTACTGTACCTACTGAACACCTGAGGGTTATCTACTGTACCTACTGAACACCTGAGGGAAAGGCTAATGGCTCCCGATCGTTTCCACAGGGGTTATCTACTGTACCTACTGAACACCTGAGGGAAAGGCTAATGGCTCCCGATCGTTTCCACAGGTGGTTATCTACTGTACCTACTGAACACCTGAGGGAAAGGCTAATGGCTCCCGATCGTTTCCACAGGTGGTTATCTACTGTACCTACTGAACACCTGAGGGAAAGGCTAATGGCTCCCGATCGTTTCCACAGGTGGTTATCTACTGTAATTACTGAACACCTGAGGGAAAGGCTAATGGCTCCCGATCGTTTCCACAGGGGGTTATCTACTGTACCTACTGAACACCTGAGGGTTATCTACTGTACCTACTGAACACCTGAGGGAAAGGCTAATGGCTCCCGATCGTTTCCACAGGTGGTTATCTACTGTACCTACTGAACACCTGAGGGAAAGGCTAATGGCTCCCGATCGTTTCCACAGGTGGTTATCTACTGTACCTACTGAACACCTGAGGGTTATCTACTGTACCTACTGAACACCTGAGGGAAAGGCTAATGGCTCCCGATCGTTTCCACAGGTGGTTATCTACTGTACCTACTGAACACCTGAGGGTTATCTACTGTACCTACTGAACACCTGAGGGAAAGGCTAATGGCTCCCGATCGTTTCCACAGGTGGTTATCTACTGTACCTACTGAACACCTGAGGGTTATCTACTGTACCTACTGAACACCTGAGGGAAAGGCTAATGGCTCCCGATCTTTTCCACAGGTGGTTATCTACTGTACCTACTGAACACCTGAGGGAAAGGCTAATGGCTCCCGATCGTTTCCACAGGGGGTTATCTACTGTACCTACTGAACACCTGAGGGAAAGGCTAATGGCTCCCGATCGTTTCCACAGGTGGTTATCTACTGTACCTACTGAACACCTGAGGGAAAGGCTAATGGCTCCCGATCGTTTCCACAGGTGGTTATCTACTGTACCTACTGAACACCTGAGGGAAAGGCTAATGGCTCCCGATCGTTTCCACAGGTGGTTATCTACTGTACCTACTGAACACCTGAGGGAAAGGCTAATGGCTCCCGATCGTTTCCACAGGTGGTTATCTACTGTACCTACTGAACACCTGAGGGAAAGGCTAATGGCTCCCGATCGTTTCCACAGGTGGTTATCTACTGTACCTACTGAACACCTGAGGGTTATCTACTGTACCTACTGAACACCTGAGGTTATCTACTGTACCTACTGAACACCTGAGGGAAAGGCTAATGGCTCCCGATCGTTTCCACAGGTGGTTATCTACTGTACCTACTGAACACCTGAGGGAAAGGCTAATGGCTCCCGATCGTTTCCACAGGGGGTTATCTACTGTACCTACTGAACACCTGAGGGAAAGGCTAATGGCTCCCGATCGTTTCCACAGGGGGTTATCTACTGTACCTACTGAACACCTGAGGGAAAGGCTAATGGCTCCCGATCGTTTCCACAGGTGGTTATCTACTGTACCTACTGAACACCTGAGGGAAAGGCTAATGGCTCCCGATCGTTTCCACAGGGGGTTATCTACTGTACCTACTGAACACCTGAGGGTTATCTACTGTACCTACTGAACACCTGAGGGTTATCTACTGTACCTACTGAACACCTGAGGGAAAGGCTAATGGCTCCCGATCGTTTCCACAGGTGGTTATCTACTGTACCTACTGAACACCTGAGGGAAAGGCTAATGGCTCCCGATCGTTTCCACAGGTGGTTATCTACTGTACCTACTGAACACCTGAGGGAAAGGCTAATGGCTCCCGATCGTTTCCACAGGTGGTTATCTACTGTACCTACTGAACACCTGAGGGAAAGGCTAATGGCTCCCGATCGTTTCCACAGGGGGTTATCTACTGTACCTACTGAACACCTGAGGGTTATCTACTGTACCTACTGAACACCTGAGGGAAAGGCTAATGGCTCCCAATCGTTTCCACAGGTGGTTATCTACTGTACCTACTGAACATAGTGTGGTTGTTTTAGAGACTCCTAAATCTCACCCTCTGGTAAAAAAAAGAAAAAGTTATAATTTGCTGCGGTGCAGTCACTTTTAGGACACAAGCACAAGTACACAGTACAAATATGAATAGTAAGATGAAAATATTAAATATTTGGTATGATGTATTTCTTAGTCAACAAAATTGTATGAATAAGGCTTGAAATGACTTGTAATGTTGTGCTGAGGGCACCATTAGAAATGAGACTCTGGTGTCAGCGGGGTTCCACTGGTCTCAGCGGGGTTCCACTGGTCTCAGCGGGGTTCCACTGACTAATTTAAAGTCCACGTTTCACAAAAATAATAATAATAATGAGTAGTGCATATTACTGCATGCTGAACAAAGATATGAACACAACATGCAATAGTTTCAAAGATTTTACTGAGTTACAGTTGATATAAGTATATTAGAGGGAATTCACATGACTTGGCGGGGGCGGGGGTGCAGGGAGCCAGGCCCAGCCAATCAGAATGAGTTTATATCCCACTAAAGTGCTTTATTTCAGACCAAAATACTCCTCAGCACCACCCCCCCCATACACTCTTCAAATGATCCCGCAGGTGAAGAAGCCGAATGTGGAGGTCTTGGGCTGGCACGGTTATACGTTGCCTGCGGTTGTAAGGCATGTTGGATGTTCGGCCAAATTCTCTAAAACGATGTTAGAGGCGGCTTATGGTAGAGAAAACAACATTCAAGTCGCTGGCAACAGTTCTGTTTGACATTCCTGCAGTCAGCATGCCAATTGCACGCACCCTCAAAACTTGAGAAGTCTGTGGCATTGTGTTGTTTGACAAAACTTCTATCGTATTGTATTGTCCCTAGCACTACCTAGCTAACTGCAATTATCATAAACCATTATTATCTAGCTAGCTACAGTAGCTATACATCTGTCAGATGTAAAGTAAGCAGGTTCGTGGCGTGTCAGAAACAATGCATGTTGGCTAGCTAGCTAACGAGCTAATGCCCACAGATGGAACTAAGAGTTGTTCTTCCTGAATAAACCAAAGGTTACTTCTAGAATTAATAGGGTTTGTCATTTAGCTAGCTACCTAGGCAAATTGTCCTATTTGAAACAGGTTTGGCTGCAAAATTAGCCCGGCATCAAAGGCTGCATCTGGCTAAGATAGCAGCTAATTATAGTCCATAATTATAGTCAATAATTATAGTCAATAATTATAGTCAATAATAACTTAGCTATAAATCCACATGGATGCCATGCATATGTTTTATCAGCACTGTTGGATTTCCACTAGTTACCACAGGCACAAAGTCAAAATGAGCCAAATCATAAACATTTATGAAAATAATTATTTATTTATTTTGACTTAATTTAAGGTTAGGTATAATGTTATCAGCTGGGTTAGGCTTAGGTTTCAAATCTGATTTTAAGAAGAGAAATATTAGTAATAGGCCGGATGTATGACTTTGTGCCTGTGGTAGCTAGTGACGGCCTCTCTGTTGTCCTTTTACAGGTAGGAACCATGTGTCCACGTTGAGGGGTGCATTCAGCAGGAACATGGAGCACCCCGTGTCAGTAAATCAGGATGTTATATTATAACGTTTCCTTTACTTTGTACCATTTATCCCAGCTAGTACTACATTATCCCAGCTAGTACTACATTATACCAGCTAGTACTACATTATACCAGCTAGTACTACATTATACCAGCTAGTACTACATTATACCAGCTAGTACTACATTATACCAGCTAGTACTACATTATACCAGCTAGTACTACATTATACCAGCTAGTACTACATTATCCCAGCTAGTACTACATTATACCAGCTAGTACTACATTATACCAGCTAGTACTACACTCATAAGAAGTGGAGAAGCACTAGGCACCATACAACTGTCTACTCCTGGAGTGACTCCCTGTCAGAGAGACTGATTAGACAGTTAGGCAGGAGGCCCTGGGCCAGTAGTGGAGACTGATTAGAGGGTTAGGCAGGTGGCCCTGGACCAGTGGAGGCTGATTAGAGGGTTAGGCAGGAGGCCCTGGGCCAGTGGAGAATGATTAGAGGGTTAGGCAGGAGGCCCTGGGCCAGTGGAGACTGATTAGAGGGTTAGGCAGGAGGCCCTGGGCCAGTGGAGACTGATTAGAGGGTTAGGCAGGAGGCCCTGGGCCAGTGGAGACTGATTAGAGGGTTAGGCAGGAGGCCCTGGGCCAGTGGAGACTGATTAGAGGGTTAGGCAGGAGGACCTGGGCCATTGGAGACTGATTAGAGGGTTAGGCAGGAGGCCCTGGGCCAGTGGAGACTGATTAGAGGGTTAGGCAGGAGGCCCTGGGCCAGTGGAGACTGATTAGAGGGTTAGGCAGGAGGCCCTGGGCCAGTGGAGACTGATTAGAGGGTTAGGCAGGAGGCCCTGGGCCAGTGGGAGGTCAGGAGTGAGGGCTCTCTCTTTCAAGCACACTCACTTCCTATATCCGTCTCTCTCCAGGTGCTACAGAGACAGACTGGTCCAAGGACCTCCAGAGCCTTCTGACCAACTACACTACCGTTCAAAGTTCGGGGTCACTTAGAAATGTCCTTGTTTTTTTAAAGAAAGCAAATTTTTTTGAACATTAAAATAACATCTAATTGATCAGAAATGAAGTGTAGACATTGTTAATGTTATAAATGACTATTGTAGCTGGAAACGGCAGATTTTTAACCCTCCTGTTGTGTTCGAATTGGACCGATTTACTAGTTCTCTCTCTGAAAAAAACGTAGTTCATTTAATCTAATTGTCATAAGGTTCCATGACTTTGTCCACACAGGGCATATGAACACACAAAATACAATTTGATGATTTTCATTTTTTTTACCTTTATTTTACTAGGCAAGTCAGTTTAAGAACAAATTCTTATTTTCAATGACGGCCTAGGAACAATGGGTTAACTGCCTGTTCAGGGGCAGAACGACAGATTTGTACCTTGTCAGCTCGGGGGTATGAACTTGCAACCTTTCAGTTACTAGTCCAACGCTTTAACCACTACGCTACCCTGCCGCCTCTTTTGGGTGTTTTATTTAACTTTTGTACCCCTGTGGTGTTCCCAGTCAAAAATGACCGGTCATTAGAAATTAATGGGTGAGACTACAATTAGTGTATAAAATTGAGTTCAGGCACATGCCCATTCATCAGATGGACACACTTCCTCTCCCAGACCCCCACATGCATGTATGTTTGAACACACACACACACACACCTCATACCCCTTCTTGGCTTCCATGGCAACCCCCACGGGAACCTTTCCCCAATAGAATCTTTCCCCCACGGCAACCACACCTGTTGGCATTCTCACAAACAATCGCAACATTGTTTCAATAATATACACAACTTTTCTCCAGTTCTGGTATATAAATCTTTTTTGAGGCCTTGGTCACAATTCATTCTGTGGCGGCACAATGACCAAACGATATACTGTATGTGAGGCTCTTGATCAAATCTTTGATAATAACACTGGTGTGGAGGAGAGAGGCCAGGAAACTGACAGTGAAGTAGTCTGTGATAAATAATATGATTCATCTGAGTATTTGTTATAGTCAAAATAATCCATACATTATGCTTCATTTTTTTTTAAACTGAAAAACGAGTTGAATGAGCTCAGGTCAATGAGGCCTACAGACAATAAATAGGAAATAGAAGTTCAAAACTTGTAATATTCACAAGAACCTAAGTTGATAAAAAGATCACACAACAGTAGGTGATATTATGTGTATTATTATGGATTTATAATCAGCTATAATGGGGGCGGTCATTTTGGACCGGGAACACAGAATTAATTAACATGAAATGAACACAACAGGAGGTTTAATGGAATGTCTACATGAGCGTACAGAGATCCATTAGCAGCAACCATCAGTCCT
This sequence comes from Oncorhynchus masou masou, assembly GCF_036934945.1. NCBI lineage: Eukaryota > Metazoa > Chordata > Actinopteri > Salmoniformes > Salmonidae > Oncorhynchus > Oncorhynchus masou. The sequence goes on along the minus strand of NC_088243.1, from coordinate 89,494,433 downwards.
GTGTTCCAATGGCACGTTGTGTTAGCTAATCCAAGTTCATCATTTTAAAAGGATAATTGATCATTAGAAAAGCCTTCTGTCATTACTGTATGTTAGCACAGCTGAAAAATGTTGTCCTGATTAAAAAAGCAGTAAAACTGACCTTCTTTGGACTATTTTTTATTTTTTATTTTATTTCACCTTTATTTAACCAGGTAGGCTAGTTGAGAACACCTTTATTTAACCAGGTAGGCTAGTTGAGAACACCTTTATTTAGCCAGGTAGGCTAGTTGAGAACACCTTTATTTAACCAGGTAGGCTAGTTGAGAACACCTTTATTTAGCCAGGTAGTCTAGTTGAGAACACCTTTATTTAACCAGGTAGGCTAGTTGAGAACACCTTTATTTAACCAGGTAGGCTAGTTGAGAACACCTTTATTTAACCAGGTAGGCTAGTTGAGAACACCTTTATTTAACCAGGTAGGCTAGTTGAGAACACCTTTATTTAACCAGGTAGGCTAGTTGAGAACACCTTTATTTAACCAGGTAGGCTAGTTGAGAACACCTTTATTTAACCAGGTAGGCTAGTTGAGAACACCTTTATTTAGCCAGGTAGGCTAGTTGAGAACACCTTTATTTAACCAGGTAGGCTAGTTGAGAACACCTTTATTTAACCAGGTAGGCTAGTTGAGAACACCTTTATTTAGCCAGGTAGGCTAGTTGAGAACACCTTTATTTAGCCAGGTAGGCTAGTTGAGAACACCTTTATTTAGCCAGGTAGGCTAGTTGAGAACACCTTTATTTAACCAGGTAGGCTAATTGAGAACACCTTTATTTAACCAGGTAGGCTAGTTGAGAACACCTTTATTTAACCAGGTAGGCTAGTTGAGAACACCTTTATTTAGCCAGGTAGGCTAGTTGAGAACACCTTTATTTAGCCAGGTAGGCTAGTTGAGAACACCTTTATTTAACCAGGTAGGCTAGTTGAGAACACCTTTATTTAGCCAGGTAGGCTAGTTGAGAACACCTTTATTTAACCAGGTAGGCTAGTTGAGAACACCTTTATTTAGCCAGGTAGGCTAGTTGAGAACACCTTTATTTAACCAGGTAGGCTAGTTGAGAACACCTTTATTTAACCAGGTAGGCTAGTTGAGAACACCTTTATTTAACCAGGTAGGCTAGTTGAGAACACCTTTATTTAACCAGGTAGGCTAGTTGAGAACACCTTTATTTAACCAGGTAGGCTAGTTGAGAACACCTTTATTTAACCAGGTAGGCTAGTTGAGAACACCTTTATTTAACCAATTAGGCTAGTTGAGAACAGGTTCTCATTTGCTACTGTGACCTGACCAAGATAAAGGATAGCAGTGTGAACAGACAACAACACAGAGTTACACATGGAGTAAACAATAAACAAGTCAATAACACAGTAGAAAAAGGATAGCAGTGTGAACAGTAGAAAAATAAAAAAAGGAGTCTATATACATTGTGTGCAAAAGGCATGAGGAGGTAGGCGAAAAATTACAATTTAGCAGATTAACACTGGAGTGATAAATGATCAGATGGTCATGTACAGGTAGAGATACTGGTGTGCAAAAGAGCAGAAAAGTAAATAAATATAAACAGTATGGGGAAGAGGTAGGTAAAATTGGGTGGGCTCTTTACCGATGGACCATGTACAGTTGCAGCGATCAGTTCGCTGCTCAGATAGCAGATGTTTAAAGTTGGTGAGGGAGATGTTGAGGCTCTGCTGTTGACGTTGAGACTGGTGTTTTGCGGGTACTATTTAATGAAGCTGCCAGTTGAGGACTTGTGAGGCATCTTTTTCTCAAACCAAACACTCTAATGTACTTGTCCTCTTGCTCAGTTGTGCACCGGGGCCTCCCACTCCTCTTTCTATTCTGGTTAGAGCCAGTTTGCGCTGTTCTTTGAAGGGAGTAGTACACAGCGTTGTATGAGATTTTCAGTTTTTTGGCAACTTCTCTCATGGAATAGCCTTCACTTCTTGAGAACAAGAATAGACTGACAAGTTTCAGAAGAAAGTTATTTGTTTCTGGCCATTTTGAGCCTGTAATGAACCCCACAAATGCTGATGCTCCAGATACTCAACTAGTCTAAAGAAGGTCAGTCTAATTGCTTCTTTAATCAAAACAACTTTTTTCAGCTGTGCTAACATAATTGCAAAAGGGTTTTCTAATGATCCATTAGCCTTTTAAAATGATAAACGTGGATTAGCTAACACAACGTGCCATTGGAACACAGGAGTGATGGTTGCTGATAATGGGCCTCTGTACGCTCATGTAGATATTCCATTAAAAATCAGCCATTTCCAGCTACAAAAGTCATTTACAACATTAACAATATCTACACTGTATTTACGATCAATTTGAAGTTATTTTAATGGACAAAAAAAAGTGTTTTTCTTTCAAAAAACAAGGACATTTCTAAGTGACTCCTAAACTTTGAACGGTAGTCTAACTTATGATCTCTCCAGAGCACAGAGAAGTAAGCTCAGCTCATTATAATATTGTTCGTCCACTATGTAAACCTCATGCACTATGGCAGTATGCTTGTGTGGTGCTCACATATTATGGTTGGTTTGGATTCACTGTCCTCGCTCCAACTCATGTCCGTCGTCCTCCAGTTGAGTCTGGGCTACATCAACATCCTGTTTTCAGCTACTTTTAACGGTTCGCATTTTGACTAAAATGCTACGGTTTTGTATAAACAATTATTTTTCATTTTTTTTTATTGTAAGATTACAAAAACAATGATTTTTTTTTCATAGCATGTTTGTTGTGTCGGTCTTCGTGTTAATTTAACCAACTTCTGTGATAACTCAAACATCCAGACATAAATACTTTGAGCTTATGATTTAATGGTCTGAAAAAAAAACTCAAGAATCATGTCCAGAGTGAAGACATTTTTATGAATGTATATCAAGCAGGTGTCTTAACTAAAATATATATCCGAGACAAGATTCAAGAATAAGATAAAAGGAATGGAAGTTGGTGCTTGCGTCCGTAGTTTGTAGGAATGTGAGTGTTTACATAGAAGTTGACAGAATGGTCCTTACTTCAGATTACAAGTTGACAGAATGGCTGTGAGACAGAGAGACTGTTGCTGTCCTCCCAGGTAAGGCCCTTGTTTCTGCAACCAATGAAGACCCCAGCCATGTTCACAGTCAGTGTTGATGAACAATTCAACCCTTTTGTTAGTGTCATTGATATTGTCACGTTCTGACCTTTATTTCCTTTGTTTTGTCATTATTTAGTATGGTCAGGGCGTGAGTTGGGGTAGGCAGTCTATGTTTGTTTTTCTATGATTTGGTGATTTGTATGTTTCGGCCTAGTATGGTTCTCAATCAGAGGCAGGTGTCATTAGTTGTCTCTGATTGAGAATCATACTTAGGTAGCCTGGGTTTCACTGTGTGTTTGTGGGTGATTGTTCCTGTCTCTGTGTTTGCACCAGATAGGGCTGATTTTGGTTTTCCACGTTTATTGTTTTTGTAGTGTTCGTGTTTATTTATTTTTTATTAAACATGAATCAATATAACCACGCTGCGTTTTGGTCCTCCTCTACTTCACCACAAGAAAACTGTTACAGAATCACCCACCACAACAGGACCAAGCGGCGTGGTGACAGGCAGCGGCAGCAGGAGCAGCGAAAGGAGGAATGGACATGGGAAGACGTTTTGGACGGCAAGGTTTGTTACACTTGGGAGGGAATACTGGCTGGAAGAGATCGCCTCCCATGGGAACAGGTGGAGGCACTTAGGAGAGCAAAGGCAGCCGGAGAGAGGAGCCGGCGATACGAGGGAACACGGTTGGCAAGGAAGCCCGGGAGTCAGCCCCAAAAATGTATTGGGGGGGGGGATCACAGGGAGTATGGCGACGCCAGGTAGGAGACCTACGCCAACTTCCTGTGCTAACCGTGGGGGCTAGAGAGACCGGGCAGGCACTGTGTTATGCTGTGGTGCTCACGGTGTCTCCAGTGCGGGTGCATAGCCCGGTGCGGTACATACCAGCTCCGCATATCGGCCGGGCTAGAGTGAGCATCGAGCCAAGTGCCATGAAGCCGGCTTTACGCATCTGGTCCCCTGTGCGTCTCCTTGGGCCGGCTTATATGGCACCAGCCTTGCGCACGGTGGCCCCGGTTCGCCTGCATAGCCCAGTGCGGGCTATTCCACCTCGCCGCACTGGCAGGGCGACCGGGAGCATTCAACCGGGTAAGGTTGGGCAGGCTCGGTGCTCAAGAGCTCCAGTCTCCGGTCTATCCGGTACCACCTACACACACCAGCCCACCGGTGGCAACTCCCCGCACCAGGCTTCCTGTGCGTGTCCTTGGCCCAGTACCACCAGTGCCAAGCACCATGCATCAGGCCTACAGTGCGCCTCACCTGTCCAGCGCTGCCGGAGTCTCCCGCCTGTCCAGTGCTGCCGGAGCCTTCCTCCTCTCCGGAGTCTCCTGCCTGTTCGGCGCTGCCAGAGCTTCCGCTCCTCAGTCCAGAGGCGCTAGAGCCCCTCATTCCAGAGGCGCCAGAGCCACTCAGTCCAGCGCTGCCAGAGCCTTCCTCTCCAGCGTTGCCGGATCTTCCCGTCTGCCCAGTGCCATCAGAGTCGCCAGTCTGCCCAGCGCCATCTGAGCTACCCGTCTGCCCAGCGCCATCTGAGCTACCCGTCTGCCCAGCGCCGCCTGAGCCACCCGTCTGCCCAGTGCCGCCAGTCTGCAAGGAGCCGCCAGTGCCGCCAGTCTGCAAGGAGCCGCCAGTGCCGCCAGTCTGCAAGGGGCCACCAGTGCCGCCAGTCTGCAAGGGGCCGCCAGTGCCGCCAGTCTGCAAGGAGCCGCCAGTGCCGCCAGTCTGCAAGGGGCCGCCAGTGCCGCCAGTCTGCAAGGGGCCGCCAGTGCCGCCAGTCAGCCATGGGCCGCCAGTCAGCCAGGGACCGCCAGGGACCGCCAGTGCTGCCAGTCAGCCCAGAGGCGCCAGAGCCCCTCAGCCCAGAACCCCTGCACTTCTGTCCAGTGCTTCCGCCCCTCTGTCCAGAGCTTCCGCCCCTCTGTCCCGAGCTTCCGCCCCTCTGTCCCGAGCTTCCCCTCAGTCCAGTGGGGTCATTTAGTAGGGTCACCGTGGTTAGGAGGCCATGGAAGCGGACAAGAAGGCGGACTAAGACGTTGGTGAAGTGGGGTCCGCGTCCTGCGCCAGAGCCGCAGATTGTTCCTGTCTCTGTGTTTGCACCAGATAGGGCTGTTTTTGGTTTTCTACGTTTATTCGTTTTGTAGTGTTCGTGTTTATCTTTTTTTATTAAACGTGAATCAATATAACGATGCTGCGTTTTGGTCCGCCTCTCCTTCACCACAAGAAAACCGTTACAGATATGGAAATGATGGAAAAAATGTTTGGTTCATAAACATTGACTGTAATAGCTCTAGGGTCCTGTGGTGAAAAAACTGCTGTGCAAGGTATTGGAAAAGAGCTTTCTTTCCGGGCCCGTACTCAAAAAGCATCTTCAGAATATTGATGTGTTTTCTTTTTAATCACGTTCGTGTTCTTAGTATCTCTGCAGTATAATTTTCTGTTTTTCTGTTTAACAGTCTTAAAAAATGGCCCATAGTTAACTCTAAAATAGCGTATTCTGTGAAGCGAAACAAGCTATTGATGTCCTTGATGAGATACAGATTCCCTCAGGGGACTGCATTTAAATTTCAGGGGACCCCAAATGTGTCTCCGACCCCTAGTTTGGGAACCACTGCTAACCTCTCTCTGCTTGCTTCCTCTCTCTGTGTCTCCTCCTCCTGCATGGCAGCCTACATCAGCCTCACCACCTGTCTGCCTCAACACCTGTCTGCCTCAACACCTGTCTGCCTCAACACCTGTCTGCCTCAACACCTGTCTGCCTCAACACCTGTCTGCCTCAACACCTGTCTGCCTCAACACCTGTCTGCCTCAACACCTGTCTGCCACAACACCTGTCTGCCTCACCACTGCCTACCACAACATTGTGTGTTCACAATGCAAGTACACAGGTCGAGAGAAATTGGAACAATCAAGGTGACAGACATTGACACATGTATTACCGCCTTGCACACACTAGGGTGTAATCATTAGTCCAACAGTTGCAAACGAGAGTTTGTATTTGGCAAATTCAGATACGTTCATCCCTTATTCTTTCCGTTCCACTCGCTTCTGTTTAATAAACTTTTTTTCAACAGAATCGGCGGAATGAATACATCCCTGATCACACGCAAAGTTCACTTTCATAGCAGCCACATAACAGCGGTTGTATAATTCCTTTCTCAGATCTACGTGCATCTCCTCCTCTCAATTTTTCCCTTCGCTTCTGGACTTCAGTGCAACAAATCAGCTGTCGGTGAACCAGGTGAAAAAACCTTTCCAAGCCAAACCTTCATATCTTAACCGGTACCCACTATACACGGCCTACATCGTTGTCGTCGTATTAGCTTACGTCATAGTCACCATAGCTACTAGAACTAACACGTTAATAATGGCGCTACAATCATGTAGCACAGTGTTACAGTCAGTAAGCAGTTTAACAGTTGGACCAGAGGGCCTCGGTTGCGATGCATTTATAAAATATAAAGCTTACCTTGACTTGGAAGAGTTCCAGTGTTGGATAGCCAGCTAGCTAACATAGCATCCCTATCTGTTGTAGCCGGGTGTTTGAGTAGGCTAAACTAGCTAGCTGCATGCACTAGCTAAGTAAGTGAAAGTAAATAAAAAAATGACAACAAAATATCTATCTCTCTCTCTCTCTCTCTTGCTTTCATTTTTGAAGAAATTAATTTGTTCAAAACTGTTCAACTATTGTCTTTCTCTCTCTTTGAGTGAACTACTCACCACATTCAATGCACTGCAGTGCTACCTAGCTGTAGCTTTTGCTTTCAGTACTAGATTCATTCACTGATCCTTTGATTGGGTGGACAACATGTCAGTTCATCCTGCAAGAGCTCTGGTACATTGATGGGTTGGAGGACATCCTCCAGAACCAGTCATAATTACTGTGTAAGTCTATGGAAGGGAGTGAGAACCATGAGCCTCCTAGGTTTTTTATGGAAGTCAATGTATCCAGAGGAGGGCGGGAAGCTAGCTGTCCTCCGGGCTACACACCATGGTGCTACCCTACAGAGTGCTGTAGGCCTTCATTGCAAAACATTATGTTTAATCAATTATTTGGAATATATTTATTATAGTTTCATCTAAAAAAGGATAACTTTCACAAAAAAATTGGGCGGGGGGGAATTCAATGTGGATGATGGTTTTCCCCATCCTCTTCTGAGGAGCCTTCACTTGTCAACTGCTCCTGCTAAGGTCAGGCTCCATTTAACTTACTACTTCACAGCTAACCACCCCTCTGGGCGGGGGGGGGGGGGAACATATCGAGAAACCTGAATAATTCATAATTCCACTCGTTCACAGAGGCAGGAGTGATTAGTACTCAGATCAATAAAATGTAGAGTACTGAGCTTTGATCAATGCTGGGAAATCAATAATAAACGATAATTAACTAAATATAAAGGTGAGAGAGAGAGGGAGAGAGAGAGAGAGAGATAGATATGGAAAGAGAGAGAGAGAGATATGGAAAGAGAGAGAGAGAGAGACTGATAGATATGGAAAGAGAGAGAGAGACACGGATAGATATGGAAAGAGAGAGAGAGATATGGAAAGAGAGAGAGAGAGATATGGAAAGAGAGAGAGAGAAACAGAGAACGACATGGGAAGAGAGAGAGAGACAGAAAGATATGGAAAGAGAGAGAGAGGGACACAGATAGATATGGAAAGAGAGAGAGAGAGAGAGAAAGATATGGAGAGAGAGAGAAAGATATGGAAAGAGAGGGAAAGATATGGAAAGAGAGGGAAAGAGAGAGAGAGAAAGGGAGGGAAAGAGAGAGAGAAAGAGAGGGAAAGAGTGAGAAAGAGATGGAAAGAGAGAGAGATATGGAAAGAGAGAGAGAGTGATATGGAAAGAGAGAGAGAAAGATATGGAAAGAGAGAGAGAGAGAGAAAGATATGGAAAGAGAGAGAGAGAGAGAGAGAGAGAGAGATGGAAAGAAAGAGAGAGAGATATGGAAAGAAAGACAGAGAAAGATATGGAAAGAGAGAGAGAGATATCTTCCATATCTTTCTCTCTCTCTTTCACAAACACACCCTACAGAGCCCCCTGAAAGAGAGAGAGAGAGAAAGATGGAAAGAGAGAGAGAAAGATATGGAAAGAGAGAGAGAGAGAGATATGGAAAGAGAGCGAGAGAGAGAGAGATGGAAAGAGAGAGAGAGAGATATGGAAAGAGAGAGAGAGAGATATGGAAAGAGAGAGAGAGAGAGATATGGAAAGAGAGAGAGAGAGAGAGAGAGATGGAAAGAGAGAGAGAGAGATATGGAAAGAAAGACAGAGAAAGATATGGAAAGAGAGAGAGAGAGATATCTCCCATATCTTTCTCTCTCTCTTTCACAAACACACCCTACATCACAGCAGCCCCATGACAGCAGCACAATTAGACCCAACCAAATAATGAGAAAACAAAAAGATAATTACTTGACACATTGGAAAGAATTAACAAAAAAACAGAGCAAACTAGAATGCTATTTGGCCCTACACAGAGAGTACACAGCGGCAGAGTACCTGACCACTGTGACTGACCCAAAATTAAGGAAAGCTTTGACTATGCACAGCCTCAGCGAGCATAGCCTTGCTATTGAGAAAGGCTGCCGTAGGCAGACAGGGCTCTCAAGAGAAAACAGGCTATGTGCTCACTGCCCACAAAATGAGGTGGAAACTGAGCTGCACTTCCTAACCTCCTGCCCAATGTATGACCATATTAGAGAGACATATTTCCCTCAGATTACACAGATCCACAAAGAATTTGAAAACAAATCCAATTTTGAAAAACTCCCATATCTACTGGGCGAACTTCCACAGTGTGCCATCAGAGCAGCAAGATTTGTGACCTGTTGCCACGAGAAAAGGGCAACCAGTGAAGAACACGCACCATTGTAAATACAACCCATATCTATGCTTATTTATTTTATCTTGTGTCCTTTACCATTTGTACATTGTAAAAACACTGTATATATATATATATATATATATATATATATATATATATATATATATATATATATATATATATATATATATGACATTTGTAATGTCTTTATTGTTTTGTTTTTATTGTTTATTTCACTTTATATATTATCTACCTTACTTGCTTTGGCAATGTTAACACATGTTACCCATGCCAATAAAGCCCCTTGAATTGAATTAAATTGAATTGATATGGAAAGAGAGAGAGAGATATGGAAAGAAAGACAGAGAAAGATATGGAAAGAGAGAGAGAGATATGGAAAGAGAGAGAGATATGGAAAGAAAGACAGAGAAAGATATGGAAAGAGAGAGAGAGATATGGAAAGAGAGAGAGAGAGAGATGGAAAGAGAGAGAGAGATATATGGAAAGAGAGAGAGAGAGATATGGAAAGAAAGACAGAGAAAGATATGGAAAGAGAGAGAGAGAGACAGAAATATATGGAAAGTGAGAGAGAGATATGGAAAGAAAGACAGAGAAAGATATGGAAAGAGAGAGAGAGAGATATGGAAAGAGAGAGAGCGAGACAGAAATATATGGAAAGTGAGAGAGAGATATGGAAAGAAAGACAGAGAAAGATATGGAAAGAGAGAGAGAGATATGGAAAGAGAGAGAGATATGGAAAGAAAGACAGAAAAGATATGGAAAGAGAGAGAGAGATATGGAAAGAGAGAGAGAGTGATATGGAAAGAGATAGAGAGAGTTATGGAAAGAGAGAGAGAGACAGAAAGATATGGAAAGTGAGAGAGAGATATGGAAAGAAAGACAGAGAAAGATATGGAAAGAGAGAGAGAGATATGGAAAGAGAGAGAGAGAGATATGGAAAGAGAGAGAAAGATATGGTAAGAGAGAGAGAGAGACAGAAAGATATGGAAAGTGAGAGAGATATGGAAAGAAAGACAGAGAAAGATATGGAAAGAGAGAGAGAGAGATATGGAAAGAGAGAGAGGGAGACAGAAATATATGGAAAGTGAGAGAGAGATATGGAAAGAAAGACAGAGAAAGATATGGAAAGAGAGAGAGATATGGAAAGAGAGAGAGAGAGATATGGAAAGAGAGAGTGAGATATGGAAAGAAAAACAGAGAAAGATATGGAAAGAGAGAGAGAGAGAGATATATGGAAAGAGAGAGAGATATGGAGAGAGAGAGAGACAGAAAGATATGGAAAGTGAGAGAGAGATATGGAAAGAAAGACAGAGAAAGATATGGAAAGAGAGAGAGAGAGATGGAAAGAGAGAGAGAGGGATATGGAAAGAGAGAGAGATATATGGAAAGAGAGAGAGATATGGAAAGAGAGAGAGCGAGATATGGAAAGAGAGAGTGAGATATGGAAAGAAAGACAGAGAAAGATATGGAAAGAGAGAGAGAGATATGGAAAGAGAGAGAGAGAGATATGGAAAGAGAGAGAGAGATATGGTAAGAGAGAGAGACAGAAAGATATGGAAAGTGAGAGAGATATGGAAAGAAAGACAGAGAAAGATATGGAAAGAGAGAGAGAGAGATATGGAAAGAGAGAGAGGGAGACAGAAAGATATGGAAAGTGAGAGAGAGATATGGAAAGAAAGACAGAGAAAGATATGGAAAGAGAGAGAGATATGGAAAGAGAGAGAGAGAGATATGGAAAGAGAGAGTGAGATATGGAAAGAAAAACAGAGAAAGATATGGAAAGAGAGAGAGAGAGAGATATATGGAAAGAGAGAGAGATATGGAGAGAGAGAGAGACAGAAAGATATGGAAAGTGAGAGAGAGATATGGAAAGAAAGACAGAGAAAGATATGGAAAGAGAGAGAGATGGAAAGAGAGAGAGAGGGATATGGAAAGAGAGAGAGATATGGAAAGAGAGAGAGATATGGAAAGAAAGACAGAGAAAGATATGGAAAGAGAGAGAGATATATGGAAAGAGAGAGAGAGATATGGAAAGAGAGAGAGAGATATGGAAAGAGAGAGTGAGATATGGAAAGAAAGACAGAGAAAGATATGGAAAGAGAGAGAGAGAGATATGGAAAGAGAGAGAGAGATATGGAAAGAGAGAGAGATATGGAAAGAGAGAGAGACAGAAAGATATGGAAAGTGAGAGAGATATGGAAAGAAAGACAGAGAAAGATATGGAAAGAGTTATGGAAAGAGAGAGAGAGACAGAAAGATATGGAAAGTGAGAGAGAGATATGGAAAGAAAGACAGAGATATTTGTTACCTTTTTTTAACTAGGCAAGTCAGTTAAGAACAAATTCTTATTTTCAATGACGGCCTAGGAACAGTGGGTTAACTGCCTGTTCAAGGGCAGAATGACAGATTTGTACCTTGTCAGCTCGGGGGTTTGAACTTGCAACCTTCTGGTTACTAGTCCAACGCTCTAACCACTAGGCTACCCTGCTGCCCCATATGGCAAGAGAGAGAGATATGAAAAGAGAGAGAGAGATATGGAAAGAGAGAGAGACAGAAAGATATGGAAAGTGAGAGAGAGATATGGAGAGAAAAACAGAGAAAGAAATGGAAAGAGAGAGAGAGTGAGATATGGAAAGAGAGAGAGAGATATGGAAAGAGAGAGAGAGATATGGAAAGAGAGAGAGAGAGATATGGAAAGAGAGAGAGAGAGAGATGGAAAGAAAGACAGAGAAAGATATGGAAAGAGAGAGAGAGAGATATGGAAAGAGAGAGAGGGAGATATGGAAAGAGAGAGAGAAAGATATGGAAAGAGAGAGAGAAAGATATGGAAAGAGAGAGAAAGATATGGAAAGAGAGAGAGAGAGATATGGAGAGAAAGACAGAGAAAGATATGGAAAGAGAGAGAGAGAGAGATGGAAAGAGAGAGAGAGAAAGATATGGAAAGAGAGAGAGAGAGATGGAAAGAGAGAGAGAGAAAGATATGGAAAGAGAGAGAGAGAGAGACAGAGATATGGAAAGAGAGAGAGATATGGAAAGAGAGAGAGAGAGATATGGAGAGAAAGACAGAGAAAGATATGGAAAGAGAGAGAGAGAGAGATGGAAAGAGAGAGAGAGAAAGATATGGAAAGAGAGAGAGAGAGACAGAGATATGGAAAGAGAGAGAGATATGGAAAGAGAGAGAGAGAGAGATATGGAGAGAGAGAGAGAGAGAAACAGAGATATGGAAAGAGAGAGAGAGAGATATGGAAAGAGAGACAGAGAAAGATATGGAAAGAAAGAGAGATAGATACACTTCTGTATGTGTAATGTTTACTGTTAATTTGTATTGTTTATTTCACTTTACATATTATCTACCCCACTTGCTTTGGCAATGTTAACACATGTTACCTATGCCAATAAAGCCCTTGAATTGAATTGAGAGAAAGATATGGAAAGAGAGAGAGAGAGAGAGAGATATGGAAAGAGAGACAGAGAAAGATATGGAAAGAGAGAGAGAGAGAGAGAGAGAGAGAGAGAGAGAGAGAGAGAGAGAGAGAGAGAGAGAGAGAGAAAGCATGCAGGGCATTCTACACCAATAAAAAGCTAATTCAAATTGAAATGTCTATTAAAATGTTGCTAAAAATAATTGAAAATGTCATTGAACCAATTGCACTTTATGGCAGCGAGGTGTGGGGTCCACTAGCAAAGCAAGATTTCATCAAAATGGGATAAACACCCCATTGAGACCCTGCATGCAGAGTTCTGTAAGATTATCCTACATGTCCAGAGGAAAACTACAAACAATGCATGCAGGGCAGAATTAGGCCAATATCCACTAATAATAAAAACTCAAAAAGAGCAATTCAGTTTCGGAAACATCTAAAAATACAGTGACTCCCTCTCATATCATTACCAAGCCCTGCAATGCCAAGAGCTGAGCAAAGAAAAGAGTACCCCCATCCAGCTGGTCCTGAGGCTGAGTTCACAAACCTGTTCTACTAACACACTGAAGCCTCGGGTCCAGAACATTCAATCAATCAGATTGGGAAACACAAGCACAAACACAAAGCAAAATGCAGTGCTATCTGGCCTGAAATCGACCGCACACCATGGCTAACTATTTAACCATGGTTACTGATGAAAACCTTAGAAAAACCTTGACAAAGTACAGGCTCAGTGAGCACAGCCTTGCCATTGATAAGGGTAGACACAGGAAAACCTGGCTCCCTGTAGAGGAAAGGCTGTGCAACCACTGCACCACAGCAGAACCTGGCTCCCTGTAGAGGAAAGGCTGTGCAACCACTGCACCACAGCAGAACCTGGCTCCCTGTAGAGGAAAGGCTGTGCAACCACTGCACCACAGCAGAACCTGGCTCCCTGTAGAGGAAAGGCTGTGCAACCACTGCACCACAGCAGAACCTGAGACGGAGCTGCATTTCCTGACAAAATGTCAACAATATAAAACATTTAGAGATTGTCATTTCCACAAATGTCTGACAGTGTCTGACAGACCAATCAACCTGTGCATGTCCTCTACTGTATGCTCATTGTTATTGATCAATGTATGGTTAATTTGACCCTTGGTTATTGTTGTTGCTGTTGTCCCGTTGACAATTTTGATTCTCATTTCATTCATATTGTAAATATCCCGAATAAGCTTTTGCAATATGTACATTGTTACGTCATGCCAACATAGCAAATGGCCCTGTGCTGTCTCCCTCCACATGTTGACCAGAGCCCTGTGCTGTCTCCCTCCACATGTTGACCATAGCCTTGTGCTGTCTCCCTCCACATGTTGACTAGAGCCCTGTGCTGTCTCCCTCCACATGTTGACCAGAGCCATGTGCTGTCTCCCTCCACATGTTGACCAGAGCCCTGTGCTGTCTCCCTCCACATGTTGACCAGAGCCCTGTGCTGTCTCCCTCCACATGTTGACCAGAGCCCTGTGCTGTCTCCCTCCACATGTTGACCAGAGCCCTGTGCTGTCTCCCTCCACATGTTGACCAGAGCCCTGTGCTGTCTCCCTCCACATGTTGACCAGAGCCCTGTGCTGTCTCCCTCCACATGTTGACCAGAGCCCTGTGCTGTCTCCCTCCACATGTTGACCAGAGCCCTGTGCTGTCTCCCTCCACATGTTGACCAGAGCCCTGTGCTGTCTCCCTCCACATGTTGACCAGAGCCCTGTGCTGTCTCCCTCCACATGTTGACCAGAGCCCTGTGCTGTCTCCCTCCACATGTTGACCAGAGCCCTGTGCTGTCTCCCTCCACATGTTGACCAGAGCCCTGTGCTGTCTCCCTCTCTTTCTAGTCTCCCTCTCTCTCTTTCTTGTGTCCCTCTCTCTTTCTTTCTAGTGTCCCTCTCTCTCTTTCTAGTGTCCCTCTCTCTCTCTTTCTAGTGTCCCTCTCTCTCTCTAGTGTCCCTCTCTCTCTTTCCAGTGTCCCTCTCTCTCTCTTTTTAGTGTCCCTCTCTCTCTCTTTCTAGTGTCCCTCTCTCTCTCTTTCTAGTGTCCCTCTCTCTCTCTTTCTAGTGTCCCTCTCTCTCTTTCTAGTGTCCCTCTCTCTCTCTCAATCTCAAATTCAGGAAAATACATATTTGGCTGCAAGAGGAGCCATTGCTCCTTCGCCCATGAGTATTTTTAGTTTTTCCTCTGGGTTTAATAAGTTAACATTTTGAATAAATGTAGTCATTTCTGTGAATAATGAATCTCTTTGTGAGGAATATGTATCACAGTAAAGGAGAAAGTGCATCTCTGTCTCTACCTCCCCCCTGGTACAGTGACCACATACACGCTCCTCTTTGGGTAGCCATGTCTTTTTATGTCTGCCGGTTTCTATTGCCAATTGGTGGTCACTCAGCCTGTACTTGGTAACGATCTGTCTCTGCTTCGTATCTCTGACAGAGTAGAGATAATCAGCCAATTCATATTCTCTGTTTAGGGTCAGATAGCAATTTAGTCGGCTTTTGGGATTTTGTTTCGTCTTTCCAATGTTGTAAATATGAGTCCTTTTGATTGGTTCATGATTTTGTTTATTGAAATTCTTTCTTTTGAAGCAGTGCTGGTGTCAGCTTGGTTGGTGAGGTCCAACACCAGCTGCCTGAGGGCTCGTTTCTGGGCTCAGCTCTTGGGTTTGAAGTGCTTTAAATTGCAGATTTGAATTTGGAATTGAATTTAGATGTAGCCAAAATGTTTATGATCTTTTCAATATTTTGATTACTACTGGAAAGCGGCCCAATTCTGCCCTACATGCATTAGTTGGTGTATTTCTCTGGACTTGTAGAATTTTCGGACAGAATTCTGCATGTAGGGCTTCAATTCAATTGTCCCAGTTTATTGAGTGGCCCCCAAACCTCACTTCCGTAAAGAGCTATTGGTAGGATTATACAGTCAAATATTTTGGTCCAAATTTTAATTTGGATGATGATTTTGAATAATTTCCTTTTTATTGCATATAATGCTCTGCGGGCTTTTTCTTTGAGTGCATTCACTGCCAAATTAAAGTTTCCCGGTGCAGATACAGTCAGACCAAGGTAGGTGTCATTTTTAGTGTGCTCAATTATGGTGTTACATATGGTGAATTTATATTTGTGCTTCTGACATCTGTTTTTTGGGGGGTGGAAATCATGATTTTCTTTTTTTGGATATTTACCGCCAGTGCCCAATTATGGCAATATTGATATAGAATGTTAAGGTTCTGTTGAATACCTTCTTTGGTTGGTGATAGAAGTACCAGGTCATCAGCATATAGCAGGTATTTCACCTCTGTGTTAAATAGTGTCCTGGGGCTGGAGAATGGTCCAACATGTCTGATAATTCATTAATGAAAATGTTGAAAAGATTTGGACTCAAACTGCAGCCTTGTCTCGCACCTCGACGTTGTGAAAATAATTATGTTCTTTGGTTTTTGATTTTTATTGCACATTTGTTTTCTGTGTCCATACATTTTATTAAGTCATACACCTTACCACCAAGCCCATTTTGTAGAATTTTGTAGAATAGCCCTTGGTGCCAAATAGAATCAAATGCTTTTTTAAAGTCAATAAATCAAGCAAAAATGTTGCCCTCTTTTTTTTTGGGGTGGACGTGTTTATTACTTAGTGTGTGTAAGTTGTATATATGGTCAGTAGTGAGATGGTGTTTATTAATTAGTGTGTGTGAGGTGTATATATGGTCAGCAGTGAGATGGTGTTTATTAATTAGTGTGTGTGAGGTGTATATATGGTCAGTAGTGAGATGGTGTTTATTAATTAGTGTGTGTGAGGTGTATATATGGTCAGCAGTGAGATGGTGTTTATTAATTAGTGTGTGTAAGGTGTATATATGGTCAGTAGTGAGATGGTATTTATTAATTAGTGTGTGTGAGGTGTATATATGGTCAGTAGTGAGGTGGTGTTTATTAATTAGTGTGTGTAAGGTGTATATGTGGTCAGTAGTGAGATGGTGTTTATTAATTAGTGTGTGTAAGGTGTATATATGGGCAGTAGTGCAATGGTTAGGGAGCCAATTTGACATTTACTTATTACATTTTATTCTTGAAGAAAGGTGTGAATTCAAAATGTTGCTGTTTACGCCAATTCCCTTGTAATTATTGGGGTTTGGTTTGTCTCCATTTTTGTGGATAGTGGAGATGAGCCTTGAATCGGGTTCTCGGTAGGTCCAAGTCCAGTGGAGATGAGCCCCTGGTTCCAGACATCAGGGAAGCAGCCAGAAGTTAAAACCATGTCGAACAATTTAAGCACAGCATTTTGCCACTCAGGTGTGCTGTTTTTCAGCATTTCATTACTGATGTTATCTAGATCACAAGCCTTCTTTTATTTTATAGATTTGAGCTTTTCATTTAGTTCTTGTTGGGTTATTGGGTAATATAATGGATTTTGGTTGTTTTTAATGACTGAATCAAGGATGTTAAATTTTTCTTGAATTTCGAATTGGTTCTGTTGTAAGTCTTGTTGTGGAATGTTTTTGTATAGTGTGGAAAAAAAACTCTTCAAGGTTATGTTTGTCATATTAAGTGGGAAACTGTCACCAAATCACCCCAGAATGAGCGTTCTTTCAAAAAGGACGGAGGAAAGAACATGCGTTTGTTTCTCCGTCCTGGTCCACCCATGCCGTAGACAAGGTACACGAATCGGGTTCTCGGTAGGTCCAGGTCCAAACACCAACAGGTATGTCCAAAACAGAACAGTCCGTACACGTTAAATTCATCTCTTTCTCTCCGGTTCACAGATCCTTCCAGCCCTCTCTCTTCCTCTTGCTGGTTTTTCTTGACCCTTAATCTCTGGGTCAGCTCCACCTTCTGAGGTTTCCCCTTGCTTCTGGGACGTGTAGTTTTGGTGATCGGCCATTTTGTGATCTGTAGTCCTGACAGGGGTGGCCATTTTAGTGATCGGGCAGAGCCCGTTTATTAGTTCTGCTCTCACATATCTGCCATTTATCACTCGACCCCCTTCTTTGCCACAATAGATTATCAAAATAAGTTTTCCAAATTCCTCCATCTTGTATTGATAATTCTTGTGGCTTTATCGTGCTTAAATTTTCCACATTGTCACGCCCTGACCTTAGAGATCCTTATTATTCTTTATGTTTGGTTAGGTCAGGGTGTGACTCGGGTGGGAAAGTCTATGTTCTCTATTTCTTTGTTTTTGGCCGAGTGTGGTTCCCAATCAGAGGCAGCTGTCTATCGTTGTCTCTGATTGGGGAGCATATATAAGTTGTCATTTTCCGTTTGGGTTTTATGGGATCTTGTTTTCTGTTAAGTTTCTTAGCCTTACAGAACTGTGCGCTTTTGTTTGTTGACTTTGTTATTTTTGTTTGGTGTCATCAATAAAGTTACGATGTGCACCTACCACGCTTCACCTTGGTCCTCATTCAACAAACGAGAGCGATTACAGAAGATCCCACCAAAAACGGACCAAGCAGCGTGGCCAGGAGGACTGGACATGGGAGGAGATTCCGGCGGGAATGGAAGCCTTCCATGGGAGCAGACGGAGGCAGCAAGGGAGGAACAACGACGACACCGGAGATCGCGACCTCGACGCAAGCATGAGAGGCGGAGTCAGGGTTTAGGCCTGAGCGGGGAGCGCGTGACCGGTCAGGCACAGTGTTATGCGGTGATGCGCACTGTATCTCCAATGCGCCTTCACAGCCCAGTGCCAGCACCCCACATTTGCCAGGCGAAAATATGCATCACTCACTTACGCCCCCAAACTTACCCTAGTAAAACTGACTATCCTACCGATCCTCGACTTCGGCGATGTCATCTACAAAATAGCTTCCAATACTCTACCTCAGCAAACTGGATGCAGTTTATCACAGTGCCATCCGTTGTGTTACTAAAGCACCTTATACCACCCACCACTGCGACCTGTATGCTCTAGTCGGCTGGTCCTCGCTACATATTGGTCGCCAGACCCACTGGCACCAGGTCATCTACAAGTCCATGCTAGATAAAGCTCCGCCTTATCTCAGTTCACTGGTCACGATAGCAACACCCACAAGTAGCACGCGCTCCAGCAGGTGTATCTCACTGATCATCCCTAAAGCCAACACCTAATTTGGCCTCCTTTCCTTCAAGTTCTCTGCTGTCTGTGACTGGAACGAATTGCAAAAATCGCTGAACTTGGAGACTTTTATCTCCCTCACCAACTACATCTGCTATCTGAGCAGCTAACCGATCGCTGCAGCTGTACATAGTCCATCGGTAAATAGCCCACCCAATTTACCTACCTCATCCCCATACTGTTTTTATTTATTTACTTTTCTGCTCTTTTGCACACCAGTATCTCTACTGCACATGACCATCTGATCATTTTTCACTCCAGTGTTAATCTGCTAAATTGTAATTATTTGCCTACCTCCTCATGCCTTTTGCACACAATGTATATAGACTCTTTTTTTCTATTTTTCTACTGTGTTATTGACTTGTTTATTGTTTACTCCATGTTGTTGTCTGTTCACACTGCTATGCTTTATCTTGGCTAGGTCGCAGTTGTAAATGATAACTTGTTCTCAACTAGCCTACCTGGTTAAATAAAGGTTAAAAAAATACAAAAGAATAAATAAATAAAAGAATCC